>NC_053501.1:108487750-108537750 GCF_905171775.1 Rana temporaria
CTTAAATAAAAATAATCACATTTCCAGGGACAAGGCTTTTTAGACGTTTGCTGCTCTTCCTTCCGTCCAAACTGTCTCTTGAAACAAAAGCAAGCTGTCCCTTAATACAATTCTCCCCTATTGTTTTGTTATTAGTGATCTTAGCCGACAACCTCAATGGCCATTTGAGAAAGTAAATCCCAAACCGGTAAGCAAGGTTACAAGGCCCCCCCCCCCGTAGATGGGGCTCTTATGGGACAACTTAAACTTAATTCAAGAGACAGCTTAGACGAAAGGCAAAAAACAAACACTGCAGGCTGCAGAGGACAGCAGATATTTGATGGAAAATTGCAGATAAGAGCCTAAAAACGTTGTCCAGCGGTCGGCCTATAGAAAAGCGGAGATGAAACGTCCTTCAATCCAGAAATCAGAAGCTACTGAACCCAGCTACGCCGCACAGTGCGACATGTTTCAGGCACTGGAAAGGACGACGTTCAATCTTCCGTGTCACCTTCCTGGCGTGGCACCGGGGGGGTGCAACAGAACTGCAAATATTTTTTTACGCCAGGAAAGTTGACTTTCAGCAGTTTTCGGATGCGTTGAACCGAGGCGGTGAAGCTCTCAGATCGCAGCGTCGCCTGGAAGCTTCTGACCTCTACAAAAAGACACGGGAGGGGACGTCTCAGACGGTGCCCCCCCCCCAACGCAGGGAGGCTAAATATAGACCCGGGACAATTCGATGGAGCAGACTGCTGCGCCAACGCGTTTCGTAACTTCAGCCGCAGAAGCGCACAGCCAGCACACCGGGCCATATGGACGAGGGGAGGGGGACATCTGGAGAAAGGATTAGGACAGCACTAAGGAAGTCTCTCAGGTGACAACGTACCTGCATTTGCTTAGCCCGCAGCTGAAAGCACTTGCTCAACTGTAGGCCTCCAATTTTGTCAGCAGGTGCAGCAGAAGAAAAAATCTTCCATCGCCCTGATAAGTAGATTACAAGGCCAAAATCTTTATATATACGTGTGATGTGTTAGGTCCCAATGCATGAGGCTGGGGGGAGGTAACATAGGTGCACTGATCAGCAAAACTCTACAAGGGCTTATTCACATGTGCAGCAGTGATGTACCAATATGGGGCTCTATTCCTCCCACTGACACCAGTGATGGGGCATTATTCCTCCACAGACACCAGTGATGGGGCACCATTCCTCCCACTGACACCAGTGATGGGTCACTATTCCTCCCACTGACACCAGTGATGGGACACTATTCCTCCCACTGACACCAGTGATGGGACACTATTCCTCCCACTGACACCAGTGATGGGGCACCATTCCTCCCACGGACACCAGTGATGGGGCACTATTCCTCCCACTGACACCAATGATGGGGCACTATTCCTCCCACTGACACCAGTGATGGGGCACTATTCCTCCCACGGACACCAGTGATGGGGCACTATTCCTCCCACTGATACCAATGATGGGAAACTATTCCTCCCACTGACACCAATGATGGGGATCTATTCCTCCCACTGACACCAGTGATGGGACACTATTCCTCCCACTGACACCAATGATGGGGATCTATTCCTCCCACTGACACCAGTGATGGGGCTCTATTCCTCCCACTGACACCAATGATGGGACACTATTCCTCCCACTGACACCAGTGATGGGGCTCTATTCCTCCCACTGACACCAATGATGGGGATCTATTCCTCCCACTGACACCAGTGATGGGACACCATTCTTCCACAGACTACAGGACACTACTCTCCTGTAGTCCAAGGGAGGGGGCGAGCACGACACTCCACACCAGGGAGAAAGCCTCACATTACTGTGTGGAGTTACAGACAGAAGAACAGGAAGTGAGGATTTCTCAGAAGAAATAAGGACATTTAAAAGCAAAATGGAAGGATGAGGTAAGTGAAGGAGGACTGCACTAAGGGAAAGGAAGATATTTAGGGAGAAAAATTGTAGAATAAGTAGGCCCCCCCCCCCCCCCAAATCAGAATCAACTGGACTTTTTAAGTGAAGTTCCACTTTAGGAATATACAATTACTAGGTAAGTAAAGGAGGATAAAGAGACAACAGACCCATAAACTACAATTCCCATAATCCCACATCAGATCCCCCCCCCCCCCCCCCGCCGGAGGCCCCCAGCTCCCGCTCTTCTCAATTTCAAAGTCAGCAAGTCACATTCAATTTGCTTCGCTCCTCTATTACGATCCGAAAAAATGGCCGCCGGTACGTCAAGTGGAGCGGTTCCCACTTGTTATCTTTGGCCCACGGCGCCCTGTGACAGAAATATGCTGACAAACGCGGATTCATGGGTCGCCTCCATAAATGTATTCGTTATGAGAGTTCCAAGTGCCATTTCGATGAGAAAAAAATAAATAAAAAATGGAAAATATGATGGTCAACCACAAATTTTATTAATGCTATTTAGTTACTTTATAAGCAACCGCACAAACCACAGAGCAGCACAGGCTGTACAGCGGCTAAAAACGGGCTTGTTTACTCGTTCGCGAATAGCAGCGGCTAAAGGGGGGGGGGGGGGCTGGCAACGCCGGGAGAGGCAAGGGGTTAAGAGTCCGAGGACGGGGATGTGGCCGGTGTCCCATGACATGAGGACGGTCACGTACGGGAAGACGTTAACACTTTTGGGGCCTGTGAATAACTGCGAACCATTTATACCAGGGGGTCTCAAACTGGCGGCCCTCCAGCTGTTGCGGAACTACAAGTCCCATCATTGCCTCAGCCTGTGGGAGTCATGTAACGGTCATCCTTATGGGAATTGTAGTTCTGCAACAGCTGGAGGGCCGCCAGTTTGGGAACCCCCGATTTATACCATTCGATGCTCATCTGCCGCACGTGGCGTTTGACCTGCATAAGTAGAGTTGGCCAATCAGGGATGGGGGGAAATTCAGATTCGTGTGGCGGCAAAAGGCTGGGCTTTAACGTTGAGGTTTAAGGTCTAACGTTTAAGGTTGATGCCTTCATGTCATCATGTGACCATTCTGACAGCCAATCAAAAGGTCACATGCAGTGGTGGCTGGTGCTCAAAATTTTTAGGGGGCGCAAGCAAAGAAAAAAAAAAAACATCAATTGTCGGCACTGTGCCATCAATTGTTGCCACTGTGCCCATCAATTGTTGCCACTGTGCCCATCAATTGTTGCCACTGTGCCCATCAATTGTTGCCACTGTGCCCATCAATTGTCGCCACTGTGCCCATCAATTGTCGCCACTGTGCCCATCAAACGCAGCCACTGTGCCCTCAAACGCAGCCACTGTGCCATCAAACGCAGCCACTGTGCCATCAATTGTTGCCACTGTGCCCAGCAATTGTTGCCACTGTGCCCAGCAATTGTTGCCACTGTGCCATCAATTGTTGCCACTGTGCCATCAATTGTCGCCACTGTGCCATCAAACGCAGTCACTGTGCCCATCAATTGTCACCACTGTGCCCCAAAATACCGCCAGATTGCCCCCGCCCGACACTTACCTTTCTCAGGTCAGCCATTCTCCTCCACGATTCCTCTATGTCTTCTCCCGCCCTCGAAGTTACTTCAGCCAATCGGGTGACCGGTAACCATGCCGGGTGAACCTGATTGGCTGAGACGCATGTCAGTGTTAACCAGGGAACGCACACCCTGTGCTCCCTCTGGTTAACCATTTGGAAGTCGATTCGAGCCCTCAGGCTGTAATCGAGAAGCACTTCCAAAACACACCCACCGCTGTTATTCAGATGGCCAGCGCTCAACAGGGGGCCGGCCACCTGAATAGTGGGCGGCAGCGGCGACAATACATAGATTCATGCAAAGCATGAATCTATGTATTGAGTGAGTGGGTCCAACGAGAGAGGGGGCGGCGCTCCTGCACCCACTATGGAAGCACCGCCGCTGGTCACATGATTGGCTGATCTTTCTGCCCCCGCCACCCGACGGTCAGAACTTTTTAACGACTTAAGCACTTTTTGCGATTCGGCACTGCGTCGCTTTAACTGACAATTGCGCGGTCGTGCGACGTGGCTCCCAAACAAAATCAACGTCCTTTTTCCACTACAAATAGAACTTTGCTTTGGTGGCATTTGATCACCTCTGCGGTTTTTATTTTTTGCGCTATAAACAAAAATAGAGAGACAAAAAAAAAAAGCAATATTTTTTACTTTTTGCTATAATAAAAATCCCCCAAAAATATAGAATTTTTCTTCCCCTCAGTTTAGGCCGATACGTATTCTTCTACATATTTTTGGTAAAAAAAAACATCCCAATAAGCGTTTATTGATTGGTTTGCGCAAAAGTTATAGCGTCTACAAAATAGGGGATAGTTTTATGGCATTTTTATTAAGATTTTTAGTTTTTTTTAATAGTAATGGCGGCAATCAGCGATTTTTTATCATGACTGACACCAAGGCGGAGACATCGGACACTTTTGACGCTATTTTGCGACCATTGTCATTTATACAGCGATCAGTGCTATAAAAATGCACTGATTACTGTGTAAATAACACTGGCAGGGAAGGGTTTAACCACTAGGGGGGCAAAGAAGGGTTTAAGTGCGTCCTAGGGAGTGATTCTAAATGTGTGGGGGCGGGGCTTACTGTGACACAAAACTGATCACTGCTCCCGATGAGAGGGAGCAGAAGATCAGTGTCCTGTCACTAGGCAGAACAGGGAGATGCCTTGTTTACAATGGCATCCCCCCGTTCTGCAGCTCCGTGAAACTGGCAGACATTGGGGCAGATTCACGTAGATCGTCGCAAAGTTGTGCGGGCGCAACGTATCTCATTTACGTTACGCCTCCGCAACTTACATGGGCAAGTGCTGTATTCTCAAAGCACGTGCTCCGTAAGTTGCGGCGGCGTAGCATAAATCACCCGGCGGAATTCAAATTCGGCTGGTAGGGGGAGTGTATCATTTAAATGAAGCGCGTCCCCGCGCCGAACGAACTGCGCATGCGCCGTCCGTAAAATATCCCAGTGTGCATTGCTCCAAATGACGTTGCAAGTACGTCATTGGTTTCGACATGAACGTAAATGACGTCCAACCCAATTCACGGACGACTTACGCAAACGACGTAACTTTTTAAAATTTCGACGCGGGGACGACGGCCATACTTAACATTGGCTGCGCCTCATATAGCAGGGGCAACTATACGCCGGGAAAAGCCTAAAGTAAACGTCGTAACTTTACTGCGTCGGCCACGCGTACGTTCGGGAATTCGCGTATCTAGCTAATATGCATACTCAACGCGGATTTCGACGGAAGCGCCACCTAGCGGGCCAAAATAAAAATGCACTTAAGATCCGACGGCGTAAGAGACTTACGCCTGTCGGATCTAATGGACATCTATGCGTAACTGATTCTAAGAATCAGTCGCATAGATACGACGGCTCAGATTAGGACTTACGACGGCGTACATGGCGCTGCGCCGTCGTAAGTCCTATGAGAATCTGGGCCATTGAGTCCGCGGGGCATGGTCACGAAGCTCGCGGCAGGCTCACGCCCGCGCCCACACTGCTGAAAACTTAAAGGAACATGCCCATTTGCCTGTCCGTGCCATTCTGCCGACGTAAAAGTGCGTGCGCTGGTCGGCAAGTGGTTAAAACTGTTGTGGCCCAGTATACCTAAGCTTGTGCTCCCGGTTTACATTTCAGTAGCTGACTTGCCGGGGGGGGGGGGGGTCCAACAAACAAAACCTGGACACTATAGATGGGATGACCTCTAAGGTCTTCTCTAAACTCCGTAGCTCGGCAAGACAGGTCCCCTTCTCATGAGCGCGGGATCTTGTCCTTGGCAGGATCAAGATAGAGTACACCCCACCGCTGTCGCAATTGTCTGACAGCCCTCCCCTCCCCCTCCCCTGGCAGTCGGCTGGTTATGTCCAGGGGGCAGTCGGGGGCCCTGGTAGATAAAGTGACACCAGAAAGGTCAAACAATGACATTCAAGCCTCTCCTGAGGGATGCGGGGAGGCTGCAGCCAGCAGAAACGTGACTAAGGCCTTGAACAAACACCTTAAATCGTTAGCTGCGATTCTGTGTCTTTTCCCGAACGCATCGGCGGCTGTCAACACGGCGTTGGGATCAAATCTTTTATGTTGTGGCTTAAAATTCTTTTACGCCGACGTCAGCAACGTTCCCAGCTTCCCCTTGGTTGGAGGAAAGAACACTTAAAAGGCAGGGGTCTCAAACTGGTGGCCATCCCAGCTGTTGCGAAACTACAAGTCCCATCATGCCTCTGCCATGCTCGGAACGGCCAGCCTTGCAATGCCTCCTGGGACTTGTAGTTTCGCAACAGCTGGAGGGCCACCCGTTTGAGACCCCGGACTCCTCTTGTCAATAACTCTTTCTTGGCATCTCAATAGACTCTTCTTTAGCATGCCGTGTTAGACCCGGTAACCCCTTCCTGCTTGCCCTTGGTTCCTTTAAAAAGTACCTAGCACTGGGGGGTGGGTGCAAGAAAAATCAGCTGATCGCGTGACCACTGTGATTGGTTGTCGCATGATCAGGATCCGGTTCCACAGACTCCCGATAAGTGGTGGAGAGGCGAGTACAGTGAAACACTCGCATTGTGAGTAACGTGGTTAACGAGCGTTTCGCAATACGAGCGCTGTATTTTGAAATTGAAATTCGTATGGGGGCACCGGAGCCGATCGTAGCCATTCGGAAACGTTCAGAAAGACTCGGAAATACTACGTTCTCGAGCCTTTCCGAGGCTTGCCAAGGTCAGCCGAGCTGTCCTCTGGCCTTTCGGGCTGTTTCTGAGGCTCTCCCGTCTCTGGTAGCATGCGGTATTGCATGCCACTGAAGTCCATGCAGAACAAATTATTTTAGTTTCCATTGACTTCTATGGGGAAACTCGCTTTGATATGCAAGTACTTTGGATTACGAGCGTTCTCCTGGAACGGATTATGCTCATAATCCGAGGTTCCACTGTATAAGCTTTGGGGTGGGTGTAAAGCAGAACTTGAGCAAAAACAAAAATAAATTGACCTTAGGCCCCTTTCACATTGAGGCGTTTTTCATGCGGTACAGCGCTAAAAATAGCGCTGCTATACCGCATGAAAAATCATGCCCTGTAGTGTTCAATGTGAAAGCCCAAAGGCTTTCACATTGAAGCGGCGCGCTAGCAGGAGCGCACCAAAAGTCCTGCTAGCCGCATCTTTACCGCGGTATAGGAGCGGTGTGTTCACCGCTCCTATACCACGCCTTCCCATTGAAATCAATGGGAAAGCGCAGTAATACCGCCCGCATCGCGGTAAATACGACGGTATAACCGCGCTTCAAATAGCGCGGCTTTACCGTCACCGCGGCTGCACGCCTCAATGTGAAAGCAGCCTTAGTCTGAGGACCCAGCATCTTTCAACCTACTTTCTCTGAGCTCAGGTTGTCCCGGACGAGCCCCCATCCTCTGGTGACTGGACAGTGTAATGAGAAGCAGCACAGTGATGAGCTCATCTCTCTGTCATTCTGCTCTTTCCTCTTATCAGCATTCTTCTTCTTTGCAAGTACATGAACTGATTGGCTCCTTGTTCTGCTTCTTTCTCTGACCCTCCAGCACTGCTGTACATGGAATGCAAGAGGCTGATACCGGTGACTTGTCGGTGTGGTTCCCCTATCCAGATGGTTCCTGTAAGGACTGCGCATGTTAAAAAAAGAGCCAGGAGGCCGAGCGAAGCGAGGACGTGAGGCCAACTGGCCACTTTCCTCAAATTCCACGTCGCCCTGGATGCCGGCCGAGGTTCGGAGATTTCCGTCGGCAAGGATTGCGCCTGCGCAGTCCTTACAGGAACCATCCTGATAGCCGGAACCATATTGGCAGATCATTGGGTCACCTTCAGTTACTTGCCCAGCTTGTAATTATAAATAACATTTAATGATCTCTTAATGATAACAGAGCTTCTATAGTTTGCGTCTTATCCCAAGGGGCCGGGGGGCTTGGGGGGGACAAGAAAGATCAGCCAATCACATGATCACATTTTTTTTTATCTTTCGCGTTTAAGTGTAGAGGAGAGATTTAAGTCCCCAGGGCCCGGATTCTCGTACGAGTTACGCCGGCGTATCTCCAGATACGCCGTCGTAACTCTGAGTCCGAGCCGTCGTATCTATGCGCCTGATTCTTAGAATCAGTTACGCATAGATTTGTATTAGATCCGACCGGTGTAAGTCTCTTACGCCATCGTATCCTAACTGGATATTTACGCTGGCCGCTAGGGACGTGTACGCTGATTTACGCCTAGAAATATGTAAATCAGCTAGATAAGCCAATTCACAAACGTACGCCCGCCCGACGCAGTACAGATACGCCGTTTACGTTAGGCTTTTCCCGGCGTAAAGTTACCCCTGCTATATGAGGCGTACCAATGTTAAGTATGGACGTCGGGCCAGCGTCAAATTTTTCAAGTTTTACATTGTTTGCCTAAGTCGTTCGCGAATAGGGCTGGGCGTCATTTACGTTCGCGTCGAAAGCATTGGCTTCTTGCGGGTTAATTTGGAGCATGCGCACTGGGATACTTTCACGGACGGCGCATTCGCCATTCGTAAAAAGCGTAATTTACGTGGGGTCACATTAAATTTACATAACACACGCCCACATCTACCACATTTGAATTAGGCGGGCTTACGCCGGCCTATTTACGCTACGCCGCCGCAACTTTGGTTTGAGAATACGGCACTTGCCTGTCAAAGTTGCGGAGGCGTAACGTAAATAGGATACGTTACGCCCGCACAAAGATACGCCATTCTACGTGAATCCGGGCCCAGATCTCTCCATAAAGAGGACCTGTCATGCTGTATTGTTATAGCAAGTGATTGTTACATTCCTTGCGATAGCAATAAAAAAGTGGTAAACATTTTTAAAGGAACAGTATAAAAAAATGTAATAAAACAATAAAACAAAATTTAAGCGCCCCCTACGCAAGTCACACCCACAAATGTAAACTGTGTTCGCGCCACACTTGTGAGGTATCGCCACGAACGTCTGCGCGAGAGCAGTAATTCTAAAACGAGACCTTCTCTGTAACTCTAAACTGGTTACCTGTAGACATTTTTAAATACCGTAGTTTGGCGCCATACCATGAGCGTGTGCAATTTTAAAGCTTAACATGGTTCTACAACAGATTTAGATTGGCTCACGTATTATAATGGTAAGTTTGAACGTTGAAATGAATGGTGACAAAAGGGAGCTTCTAACTGGCTGTCATCAGCAGTAGAGATTGCTGGAGGAGCTTCTGCGCTCGTGAGGTTGGCTAACAAAGTCCCAAATGTGTCCCTCTCTGATAATGAGCCCTTTGGGTGTCTGGGACGGAGGTGGGTGATCACCCCCCCTCGCCATCTGCACACCTCTCTTTCACGCATGCTTATCGCCCCTCTGCACACCTGCCCGTCTCAGGTCTGACATTGTAACTGGAAGACTCTGCAGAATTCAAATGGGTCTACGCGAGAGCGCTGCGGCGGAGAGTGCGGTGGAATGGTGCTAATTAAACATTGCCACCTTCGCCTGCTGAGCGCGAGAACCTGGCTTAACCCCTTGTCTAGTCGGCCTTTGCCTTTTACATCACGACACACAAAATAATCCAAAGCCTCTATAACAGTGATGGAGAACCTTGGTACCCCAGATGTTTTGGAACTACATTTCCCCATGATGCTCAACTACACTGCAGAGTGCATGAGCATCATGGGAAATGTAGTTCCAAAACAGCTGGGGTGCCAAGGTTTGCCATCACTGCTCTATACCGACTTCACATTATTCCCTGCACAGTAGGGATCAGGCTGTAAGGGCCCGTGTGCGCATCATATTCTGTATAGCGCGGGCATGCGTTGGGTAGAAGCAGTGCAAAGTGCTACTACAACGCATCACAGTGTACTCTTTTTTTTTTCTTTTTTTTCAAAGCTTTATCGAAATGTCACAAAATTACACTTCAATTCCTTGCACAACAATGCGTCCTGTGCGTTTTTATGCGTTGTGCTGGCGAACGCACATGCATGGTGTGAACAGGATACACACCAGAGAGCAGTTGTTTTCTATATGTCCTTGTGCTCAGCCCTGCGATGAATGCAGCTCAAAGTAATGATCCCTTTAATCTTTCCCATCCACCCCGGAGTCCCTTTAAAAGTTTCTGAACGCCCAGGAGGGCGGAAAAGATCAGCCATCCCATGACCACTGTGATAGTGATTGGCTGGCACAGTGGTTGCATGATCAGGTACCGATCGTTGGTGGGGACCAAGAGCGGTCTTCGACAGCTTGGTCTTTGTGCTGGGAGTGTGCAGTGAACGCACTCTGGAGAACAGAAACATCGGCCACCCATGTGTGGCATGTGGGCGGTTAAGCCCACCCTTTTGCTGCCGTGCATATGTGTTACGTGGGCGGCACAAGGTTATTAATCAGCTTTACTGGATCAGACAATGCGCCATTCTAACATGTTTCAGGCACCTGGGTTTGTTGGTGTTACAGGAAAGGATCGGACAGAGACTCCTAATCTAATGGACATCCTAGATGTGAGGAGAAAAGAGACCCTGTCACCACCTAGTACTCAGGAAACTAAAAGGCAGGGGGTCTGTATTTAGAGTCCCTGCAGCAGCGATGTAGCCGGGATCAACAGAGAAATCTTTGAGGCAATCCTACAGTAAAATGGACACTTTCAGGAGTTTCAAATAGGGAGCCTTCCCTTCCGGTCAAAGCACCACCCCCCTTCATCGCCACTTCCCTGCACTGCTCTGTATATGGAGGGGAGGAAGATGTAAAGCACTTTTGATGAGTCACATGATGGTGGCACTGGAGGAACATAATAGAGACATTGATGGATATATTGGTGGAGACTTTCCACCTGGCAGAAGCACCACCAGCCTTCATTGCCGCTTCCCTGCACTGCTCTGTATATGGAGGGGAGGAAGCTGGAAAGCACTTTTGATGGGGAACATGATGGTGGCACTGGGAGGGACATAATAGAGACATTGAAGGATATATTGGTGGAGATTTTGCACCTGGCAGAAGCACCACCAGCCTTCATTGCCGCTTCCCTGTACTGCTCTGCATATGGAGGGGAGGAAGATGGAAAGCACTTTTGATGGGGCACTAGAGGGACATAATAGAGACAATGGGAGATATAATGGTGTCACTATGGGGCCACCTAATGCCCAATGAAGAGCTCTGAAGTTGACTTGAGGGCCGTGTATGGGAATGAGGTTTCTAGAAGAAGCGGAGGGCAACTGTGAAGAATGGAGTCTCTCTAGGAGGCTGGGAGCTTGAGAGACTGTAGGACCCTGTGAGGGCTGTTGGAGGCTCTGTGGTAAAGCTAAGGGGCACTACCAGGGAGCTAGGTGGTACTGTGGGACCTGAAGGCTCTCAAGAGGAGGCCTGGTTGAGGGTTATAGCAGGCCACTATGGCAGCTGGAAGGCACTGTGGGAGGTTAGAGGATTTCCAATTGGCTGGAAGCCTGCAGCCCGGCAGAATGCCATGGCCAGACAGTTGAGAACCACTGCTCTAGATCAAATGTGGGTTTAGTGTTTAGTGGATGTAGGATTATCATTTATGTATTTAGTTGAGCTTGGTGGACATGTCTATTTTGTGTAGACTATGCAGGTATTCCTGACTGGAAGTTGCAGACCCCTGAGGTCCACAGACTGGCATTGAGTGGCTCTTCTGTAAGGCCACTCAATGCCCACTGAAGAATTCTGAAGTTGACTTGAGGGCCGTGTATGGGGATGAGATTTTGAGACGAAGCTGAGGGCAAACTTTAGGGGACGTGGTCTCTCCAGGAGGCTGGGGGCTTTGCAGGGGCACTTTAAGAGACTGTAGGGCCCGGTGAGGGCTGTTGGAGGCCCTGCAGCAAGCGAAGGAGCACTACCAGGGAGCTGGGTGGTACTGTGAGTGCTAAAGGCTCTCAAGAGGGGGTCTGTGGGAGGTTGAGGGTCATAGCAGGCCACTATGGGAGCTGGAAGGCACTGTGAGAGGTTAGGGGATTTGCAATTGGCTGAAAGCCTGGAAGCTGGGAGGCTACACCCCGGCAGCAGGCCATGGCTTGACAGTTGAGAAACACTGCTCTAGATCAAATGTGGGTTTAGGGTTTAGAGGATGTAGGATTATCATTTATGTATTTGGTTGAGCTTGGTGGACATGTCTATTTCGAGCAGACTATGCAAGTATCCCTGACTGGAAGTTGCTGGCCCCTGAGGTCCACAGACTGGCATTGAGTGGCCCTTTTGTAAAAGTATCTACTGTGCCAGGCACCGACCTCCCCACCGGGGGCCCTGTAAAAGCTAAGCCAAACGATTTTCCAAACCCGCGGACTAGAACCTACTGATTCCTGCTCTACGCCGACAGCGAAGGGTGTTCATATTTTCTTATAAACAGTCATTGGCGGTAAACAAATTTCCACCCACACCTCCAAACTAATAGAGGTAAAATGTTACGTTTGATCACTCCCGAGCCTTCTGAGAGAGAATTATTTAAATAGGAGTTCGCCCCTACGCCGAGTAATAAGCGCCCTGTTCCCTTTAATCTTGCGGCGGGGAAGAGCGCACAGCCGTGTGCCCGTAATGAGATGGTAGAAAATGCAGTGAGTAAAGGCTGTAGGAGGAAATTACTAGCGAGGGGTGCCAGCTCCGGTTTACTTGTTGGCGTGGCTGTGCTAGGCGATGGGGGAGGGGGGGGGGGACCGGCCCGGCTGACTCACTGCCAGCTGCCGGGGATGGAAGGGTGAACGGGGAACCGCCCACAAAACAACCACCTTCTCCAAGCTGCAAGGACGCACTTAACCCTGCCATAGCCACACCCGGCTGCACATTACACTGGATTAGAAATTGGAAAATTGGAAATTTGAGCGTTCATATTTCACTGGCTGCATGCTTGTTTCAGGTCACTTCAACCCCTCAATTTGGCAGCACAACATTGAGCTTTAATGTCAAGCCGCCATATATATGCGTATAGCCTGTGTCTCCTGTTAATGCTGGGAGCGCGGCAGGGCTGGGACAAAAATTTGGCCCTGGACTTCATCCAGACTGGCCCACTTTGACAGGTCTCTCCCATGGCGGCCGGACAACTCCCGCACCCCCCCCCCCCCCCGGGCCACCCAAGCCCCCTCTCCCCCTTCACTAGCCACTAGCCGTTTTACTTTATTAGAGTAGAATGGCTGGTACTGGTACTCTTATAGGCAGTACCAGTGGGGCAGCTAGACATTATTTCACCCAGGGAAAAGAATCAGTTTGGTGCCCCCCCCCTTATGGGACAAGATTAGGCAGAAGTGAGAAACTCCCAGGCCGCTGTCACTGAAACCGGCCCACTGAGCCATCTCCCTGTAGTCCCAATGGCCAGTCCATCCCTGGAGCGCGGTCACTTTGAACCTCCAGCACAGTGGCTTTGTGGTCACTGACAGCCCCCCTGGCAATATCCACGAACGCAAGTCTAAGGGGGTGTGTTCCCGATCTCAGACAATCACAGTGACCCCCCAAGTCCAGGACACCTTTGCTGTTACAAACTTTTAGGCTTCGTTCACACCATAGTAGGTGCGACAGAGCGCATGCACATTTTGTGCGCATTCCCGCACCGCGCACGCCACATGTACGGCAGCCCATTCATTTCAATGGGCTTCTCTATGAGTGAGAAACGCGTAAAAGAAGTCCATGACTTCTGATGGTGCCATTAAGAGGGGGGGTGCCATTAAGAATTAATTGCACGACAAGGAGTTTTGTGTTTCTGTGCATGTCGGGAAAGCTCACAATTTTCCGTGCGATGATAGAGCCCCGGCATTGGTGTCAAAGGAAGAAATTGGGCCACATTGTTGGGGTCAATGGAAATAATTGATGATGATAGAGCCCCATTGTTGGTGTCAAAGAAAGAAATTGTGTCCCCATCGTTGGTGTCACTGAAAGCAACCAACAATGATATGGCCCCATCGTTCGTGTCAAAGGAAATAATTGTGCCCCATTGTTGGTGTCATTGGGAGCAATTCATGATGATAGGGACCCATCGCTCGTGTCAAAGGAAAGAAGTGTGCCCCATTGTTGGGGCCATTGAGAGCAATTAATGATCATAGGCACCCATTGTTGGTGTCATTGGGAGCAACGAATGATGATAGCACCCCATTGTTGGTGTCAAAGGAAGGAATTGTGCCCCATCGGTGTCATTGGGAGCAATTAATGATGCCAGAGCCCCATCGCTCATGTCAAAGGAAGGAATTGTGCCCCATTGCTGGCGTCATTGGGAGCAACGTATGATGATAGCGCCCCATTGTTGGTGTCAAAGGAAGGAATTGTGCCCCATCGGTGTCATTGGGAGCAATTAATGATGCCAGAGCCCCATCGCTCATGTCAAAGGAAGGAATTGTGCCATTGGGAGCAATTAATGATGATAGGGGCCCCATTGTTGGTGTCAAAAGAAGGAATTGTGTCCCCATCGTTAGTGCCATTGGGAACATACGATGATATGGTCCCATCATTGGTGTCAAAAGAAGGAATTGTGCCCCATTGCTGGTGTCATTGGGAGAAATTAATGATGATAGAGCCCCATTGCTCGTGTCAAAGGAAGGAATTGTGCCCCATTGTTGGTGTCATTGGGAGAAACTAATGAAAAAGGCAAAGCACGCAATTTTGCGCACAATGGTAAAGTCCCAACTAATAAAAAAGGGAAAGCACACAATTATGCATGCGATGATATGGCCCCATCGTTTGTGTCACAGGAAGGAATTGTGCCCCATTGCTGATGTTATTGGGAGCTTTTGCTCTGTGTGAGCCAAGCCCCAGATACATGGACTGCACAAAGATCGAGCCTTCCTTTACCAACGCTTTCCTTTCAGGCAAGGCTTGGGTACGGTCATTAAAAAAAAAAAAAAAAATGCTGAGGTTTAGGTGACCTGATCCCTCTAGAGGAATCGATCCCTGGAGCGAAGTCGGATGTCACAGACTCAGCAGGAGGAGTGCAATACTCTACGCTCCCTTAGTGTAAGCACGCTGCCAGGAGGACTCGCCTTACCTACACGGCAAGCTGGCCGGCCAGTTGGCGTAACAGGGCCGTTGCCTATACCAACCAACATCAGCGATCACCGACTAGGTAAAGAAGAAAAAAACACAAGAGCTGGAATGGGACTATCATAGGGCACCCGGTGCCGTGATCACGTGCATGTCCACCATAGCAAAGGGTATCCTGGCACTGAATAGAATGGGGGGGGGGGCTCCTCCCATGCCACGGTCCAACGCATTTCCTGCGGTAGGACGAAACGCTTTGGAGCGTGGCCTAGGAGGAGTCGGGCTGAAGCTGCTTTCGCTTCCCTTTACACCAGTGCGGCATTTCATCCCCTCTATTTTTTTTAAAACTTTCTTAAAATGTCACACAGCGTCATTTTATTAGGCTCACAATGCAGTCGGTGGAATTTTTATTCTATGAATAGTGTAGGACCCCCATATTTTTTTGCTGTGTGCCCTGTAATCTTTTCCTCGTGGATTGTGTGGCACTGTGTTAAATTAAAAAAAATATAAAAAAAAAGGGGAGTAGTGCATGCGATGCTCTTTTTTCACCCATGTAGGAGACGAGGCATTTGCCCTTGTCCAGCAGTGGGACTGCACTGGAATAGCCACCCAACGCAGTCCTACTGCACCTGGTGTGAATACGCCCCGTAAGGTCAACCAAATGGTGTCA
This sequence comes from Rana temporaria, assembly GCF_905171775.1. NCBI lineage: Eukaryota > Metazoa > Chordata > Amphibia > Anura > Ranidae > Rana > Rana temporaria. The sequence goes on from NC_053501.1 coordinate 108,503,366, forward strand.
CGTGTTGCTCTTTCCTTCTATATTTTTAGGGCCAGATTCACAAAGACTTACGACGGCGTATCTCCAGATACGCCGTCATAAGTCCGAATGGCCGCCGTCATATCTATGCGCCTGATTCATAGAATCAGTTACGCATAGATTTGGCCAAGATACGAGCGGCGTAAGTCTCCTACGCCGTCGTATCTTGGGGTGCATATTTACGCTGGCCGCTAGGTGGCGCTTCCATTGATTTCCGCGTCGAATATGTAAATGAGCAAGATACGCCGATTCACGAACGTACATCCGCCCGTCGCAATTAGTTACGCCGTTTACGTAAGACATACGCCAGCATAAAGTTAAAGCTGGTCTCTAGGTGGCGCAGCCCATGCAAAGTATGGACGTCGGAACAAGCGTATCTTTTTACGCCGTTTGCGTAAGTCGTACGCGAATAGGGCTGTGCGTAAGTTACGTTCACGTCGTAGGCAGTTTTCGACGTATCTTAGGCATTCTAACCGACGCATGCGCACTGGGATACGTCCACGGACGGCGCATGCGCCGTTCGTTCAAAACGTCATTTACGTGGGGTCATGCTTTATTTCCATAAAACACGCCTACCTCTTCACAGTTTGAATTAGGCGCGCTTACGCCGGCACATTTACGCTATGCCGCCGTAACTTAGGACGCAAGTGCTTTGTGAATACAGCACTTGCCTCTCTAAGTTGCGGCGGCGTAGCGTAAATACGATACGCTACGCCCGCCCACACTTACGCCGCCCTACGTGAATCTAGGCCTTAATCTCTGAATCCCCCCCCGCCAAGTACCGTTACCTTTTTCTACCGTTCTTACAAACAGTCTCATGAAAATCTGGTCTCCGCCGACTAAATCGCCGCCTGCCGGCTATAAATAAAAGCTTCTCCGAGTAATTTCCCTGGCGTTTTCATGAAAGTTTATTAAAAAAAAAAACATAATGTTATTTTTCCAGGTTTCTAACACACAATACGGAACATTCCTTCCGGATAGACCTCGGTTTCCTTTATAAGGCAAGGAGCCATGAACGTCCCTGGAGACCCTACAAGCACCGAGCCCTAATCAGCGTGTTATCTGCCAGATAAAACTCGCTCTGGATTGGCGCTGGCTTCTCTTATCATTAAAATAACACGTTTTCCTCCTCGCTGCCTTGCCAGCGATAGCATTGGAAGCAGAAGGTATCAAGCCAATTGTCTCTAAAAGGCTGTGCTGATTAAAACCCATAATGGACGCTATCTGGGCTAATTACTCTGCTGGACGGGGGCTCTGGCGTTATCCTCAGACAAGAGCGATGATGGCTCTCCCCCCACCCCCAGTCCCTGTCCTCTTTCCTGTGTCACCCCACAATGCGAGCTTGCGTCACACTGCTGGGTTATGACGCCGCCTTCGTACAAAGGCCACCAAAGGCCATAAAAGTCATATTGTGAAGATTGTTAACTGTTTCCAGTCTTAAAGTCCAAATGAACTCAGTTTGGCACCTCCTGGCCCTTTTTTTGATGCCGGAAAAAAAGGGTGGGGTTTTGGATCATGTGAACGCCGCGATTGCCTGTCACAGCAGTCACGTGATCGGAAAGCTCCCAATCGCAAGTAGCGTTTGTGAGCTTTTCACTCGGCGCCAGTGTTCTGTCAAGTTCTCCAACCCCTCAGAGACTCCAATCACTTAGGGCCAGATTCACGTAGGAGAGTGTATCTTTATTTGGGCGTAGCGTATCCTATTTACGCTACGCTGCCGCAACTTAGACAGGCAAGTGCAGTATTCACAAAGCACTTGCTTCGTAAGTTGCGGCGGCGTAGCGTAAATCGGCCGGCGTAAACCCGCCTAATTCAAATGTGGAAGAGGTGGGCGTGTTTTATTAAAATGAGCCGTGACCCCATGCAAATAAAGCGCCGATCGTACGGCGCATGCGCAGTATCACGTCGAATTTACTCCATTAGATACGCCAGGCCCAATGCCTGTGACGTGAACGTAACCTACGCACAGCCCCATTCACGTACGACTTACGTAAACAACGTAAAAAGATACGCTTGCCGACGTCCATACTTTGCACTGGCTGCGCCTCATATAGCAGGGGTAACTTTACGCCGGACGTAAGCCTAACGTAAACGGCGTAGCGGGGGCAAGTACGTTCGTGAATCGGCGCATCTAGCTCATTTACATATTCAAGGCGTAAATCTACGGAAGCGCCCCTAGCGGCCAGCGTAAATATGCACCCTAGATACGACGGTGTACTAAGTCTATCCACGGCACTTATTACAGAGCTCTAGGTCACACTCAATAAGGGGCACGTCAGGTCACTGATTGCAGAGCTCTAGGTCACACTCAATAAGGGGCACGTCAGGTCACTGATTGCAGAGCTCTAGGTCACACTCAATAAGGGGCACGTCAGGTCACTGATTGCAGAGCTCTAGGTCACACTCAATAGGGGGCACATTGGGTCTCTGCAGAGAGACCACCGCATCCATAACACTGATTGCAGAGCTCTTGGTCATACTCAATAGGGGGCATGTCGGGTCTCTGCAGAGAGACTACTGTATTCACGGCCCCGATTTCAGAGCTCTAGGTCTCACTTGATTGAGGGCATGTCAGATCTCTGCAGAGAGACTACTGCATTCACGGCACCGATTTCAGAGCCCTAGGTCTCACTTAATTGATGGCACATCAGGTCTCTTTAGAGCAGGGGTCTCAAACTGAAGGCCCTCCAGCTGTTGCAAAACTACAAGTCCCATGAGGCATTGCAAGGCTGACAGTAACAAGCATGACTCTCACAGGCAGAGGCATGATGGGACTTGTAGTTTCGCAATACCTGGAGGGCCGCCAGTTTGAGACCCCTGCTTTAGAGAGACCACCGCATCCACGTCACTGATTGCAGAGCTCTAGGTCACACATCAGGGGGCACGTCTGGTCTCTGCAGAGAGGTCAATGTATCCACAGTGCTGATTGCAAAGCTATAGGTTTAACAGCCCCCCTAGAGCTCTCCAGTCTGCAGGGAGCATGATATTTGCTGACTGCAGGCAGTGTCGGGCCTCTACAGAGAGACCACTGCATCCATTTTGCTAATGGCAGAGCTATAGTTCTTTTTCAGCAGGGAGCCTGCCACACCCCTGCAGAAAGACCACTGCTTCTACACAGAGAACAAGGGTATTTCTGGCAGGGAACAGGCTTGGCTACTCAGCTGTGGCTGCTTTGAAAAAAAAATACTGAACTGTAAGACTTTGAACACCTTTGATGTACGGTGTGTAGTGGGATTTACATTGAAAGCTCATATGCGTTTTAAAACTTCAGCCCGGAATTTCCTACATTACCTAAAATCGGCTTTTCCTTGTTTTCTGAATCTCATATCGGACGCCCCATAAAGATTACATGGCAATACATGTAAAAAAAAAACAACCTCTGTGCACACATTCATGGGCACAATAAAAATAAACTCGGAGTTTACAAGAAAAACAGTGAAAAGTTTCTACTTATTGCGTCCATGGAGGTGTGCATAGAGGTGGTTTTAAAGGAAGAAAAGGTGTATTGCCCTGTAATCTTTATTGGACGTCTGATATGAGAGTCGGAAATCAGTTTACCTAATGCAGGAAATTCCAGCCGACGTTTTAAAGCCCAATTGAACTTTCAGTTTAAGTCAGCAAAATACATTAAAACAGATGTTCAATGTCTTACAGTTCATTATTTTCAAAAAAGCAACCACAAAAAAAGCCTGTTCCCTGCCAGAAAGCCACACAAAAGGACCCTTGCTCTCTGTGTGGAAGCAGTGGTCTTTCTGCAGAGGTCTTCCATGGTCCCTGCTGAATCAGACCTATAGCTCTGCAATTGGCAATCAAGTGGAAGCAGTGGTGTCTCTGCAGAGGCTCGAAGCTGCCTCCAATCAGAAAAGGTCATGTTCCCTGCTGACTGGAGAGCTCTAAGGGAGAGGGAGGTGGTGTGTTGAACCTCTGCACAGAGACCACTGCTTTCACACATAGAGCAAGGACACTTCTCTGCAGTAAAAAATAGGATTTTTGTACTCACCGTAAAATCCATTTCTCTTCCGTTCATAGACGGACACAGCCTTCATTGACATTAGGGTTATGCTTCTTCCTACCAGGAGATTTAAACTCTCCTAGTGAAAGCGGATATAACCCTACTGTCAAAGAAGGCTGTGTCCGTCTATGAACGGAAGAGAAAATAGGATTTTTGTACTCACCGTAAAATCCATTTCTCTGAGTTCATAGACGGACACAGCCTTCATTGACATTAGGGTTATATCCGCTTTCACTAGGAGAGTTTAAATCTCCTGGTAGGAAGAAGCATAACCCTAATGTCAATGAAGGCTGTGTCCGTCTATGAACGGAGGAGAAAAAAGCCTGTCTCATGCCAGAACACCAAACAGAAGGACCCATGCTCTCTGTGAAGGTCGGACATGTCCCCTGCCCAGTCGGGGGGCGCATTGAACCTCTGCAAAGAGACCACTGCTTTCACACATAGAGAAATGTCCCCTGCTGTGTCAGACCTATAGCCCTGCAATCAGCATAGGTCATGCTTCCTGATGATTGGGGATTTCTTGGAGTTGGGGTGGGGGAGAGGGGGGCATGTAGAAGTTCTGTGAAGAGACCACTGTTTTTACACATAGAGCAAGGACCTTTCTCTGCAGTAAAAAAGCCTGTCCCCTGCCAGAACACAAAACAGAAGCACACTTGCTCCCAGTGTGGAAGCAGTGGTCTCGTTGCAGAGGTCTGACACGCCCCCTGCTGAGTTAGACCTATAGCCTTGCAATCAGCAGAGGTTGTACTCCCTGCTGATTGGGTATCACTTGGAGTTGGGGGGCATGTAGAACCTCTGAGAAGAGACCACTGCTTTCACACACAGAACACCACAAAGGACTGTTTCTTTGTGCGGTGTTCTCTCTGCAAAGGTCTGAAATGTCCCCTGCCAAGTCAGACCTATAGCCTTGCAATCAGCAAAGGTTGTGTTTCCTGCTGATTGGAGATCTCTAAGAGTTGAGGGGGGTACATTGAGCCTCTGCAAAGAGACCACTGCTTTCACACAGAGCAAGGACCCTTCTCTGCAGTAAAAAAAAGCCAGTCCCTTGCCAGAACACAAAACAGAAGCACACTTGCTCCCTGTGTGGAAGCAGTGGTCTCTTTGCAGAGGTATGACATGTCTCCTGCTGAGTCAGACCTATAGCCCTGCAATCAGCAAAGGATGTGCTCTCTGCTGATTGGAGATCTCCAAGAGTTGAGGGGGGCATTTTGAGCCTCTGCAAAGAGACCACTGCTTTCACACAGAGCAAGGACCCTTCTCTGCAGTAAAAAAAGCCTGTCCCTTGCCAGAACACCAAACAGAAGGACTCTTGCTCTCTGCGTGGAAGCAGTGGTCGTTCTACAAAAGTCTGTCATGTCCCCTGCCCAGTCGGGGGGCGCATTGAACCTCTACAAAGAGACCACTGCTTCCACACGTAGAGAGACCCCAAACAGAAGGACTCTTGCTCTCTGCGTGGAAGCAGTGGTCGTTCTACAAAAGTCTGTCATGTCCCCTGCCCAGTCGGGGGGCGCATTGAACCTCTACAAAGAGACCACTGCTTCCACACGTAGAGAGACCCCAAACAGAAGGACTCTTGCTCTCTGCGTGGAAGCAGTGGTCTTTCTACCAAAGTCTGTCATGTCCCCTGCCCAGTCGGGGGGCGCATTGAACCTCTACAAAGAGACCACTGCTTTCACATGTAGAGAGACCCCAAACAGAAGGACTCTTGCTCTCTGCGTGGAAGCAGTGGTCTTTCTACCAAAGTCTGTCATGTCCCCTGCCCAGTCGGGGGGCGCATTGAACCTCTACAAAGAGACCACTGCTTTCACACATAGAGAGACCCCAAACAGAAGGACTCTTGCTCTCTGCGTGGAAGCAGTGGTCACTCTGCAAAGGTCTGACATGTCCCCTGCCGAGTCAGACCGATAGCCCTGCAATCAGCAAAAGGTCATGCTCCCTGCTAATTGGGAATCTCTAGGATTTGCAGTGGGGGAGAGGAGGGGCATGTAGAAGCTCTGCGAAGAGACCACTGCTTTCACACACAGAGCAAGGGTCCTTCCTAGTCTGATCCAACACCCACAGCAGATCTCAGACGCCGTGCGATTGCAATGTGGTGCGGGAAACGCACAGGATTCGCTGCGTTTCCCGCATCGCATCAGTGTGAACCAGGGCTCAGCTTGTATTTAAAACTAAAAATCCAATTGGGCTTTAAAATGTCAACCCAGGCAATAAATACAGGCAAAGTGCATGAAAAGCGCGGCCGTTCTGAAAGCGGTATTGAGGCCCTCTATAAAACCCCCACAATCCTCTGCGGTAAACCTACTCTAAAAATTATTTGCCATGATGCAAACCAAAATGACTGGGGGACCTTCATAAAACCCGGAGAAGGTCAGGCCATTTATTTACCTTACGGGATATGAAAGACACCAACAGGGAGTGGTGTGTTATAAAATATTTTAGGAGCAATAACTGCACAAAAATATAAATACATGTTAAAAAAAAAAAAAAAATGTAAATGTATTAAATACGGTGGGTAAGTAGTTAGCACACTTTCCTTGTAGCGCTGGGGCCCTGGTTAGCCTTCCAGCAGGGACCTCTCTGCATGGACTGTACCTTCATCACTCGTGTTTATGTCAGTTTCTTCCCACAACCCAAAAAACGTAGCACTATAATTATGAGAAATCACGCAAATATTGACAACGGCGCCCTGTCTTCAGCTTGCCCTGGTTTTAAAAATGTCTCCTGCTATTTTTGTAAAAACGACAAATAAAGACTTGTGTACCGAGGCCGCCTGATGAGAGAAGACAGCTTTGAATGATATAAAGCCCAACTGAACTTACAGAAGTACTGTAGATGTTCCGAAAAATAGGCATAGTACCAACAACCAGTTTCATAGGCTTAGCTACCCTTATAGAATTCGCATTTGTGTGTCTACCTATGGTTGAGCGATGGGTACCAAGAACGGTCACCCTCAATAGGCAACAGAGTTTGACCATGCTGCCCAAACTCTAATGTAACAGGCCTAGTCAGGCTCCCCCTCTCTTCCTCAAACATACCCCCCACGCCGCGCCTCCTTCAATAGGTACTAGAGTTTGACAAGACTGCTCTCAACTAGAGTTCCTCCAGAGGATAATAGGGGTTCCTTGAGCCGTAGCCAATTTACCTCCCCATTTGATGGCGCCTACATAGTTCCAGGGCCAGCACTACTGGCCAGAGCCATTTTTTTTTAAGCTGTCCTTAAGGCTGGAATTTCAGCCATTCTTCCCACTGGACACCAACGATTGACCATTGATTCCCCAATACATTTTTAGTGCTTGGTAGACACAAGACCCCTCTCTTCATTAGCATTACAAGTCTATTCTCATGTCTCCTGGAATGAAGCACCAAGAAGAATAATAGGTTGTCCAGGTGGGTAGAGAAGGACTTGGCTTAGGGAAGGGCCACCATGGCTTAAGGAAAAAGAGATTTTTAATACAGCTTACCTGTAAAATCTTTTTCTTGGAGTACATCACGGGACACAGAGCGGCATTCATTACTATATGGGTTATATGGAGTACCTTCAGGTGTAGACACTGGCAATCTCAAACAGGAAATGCCCCTCCCTATATAACCCCCTCCCATAGGAGGAGTACCTCAGTTTTGTAGCAAGCAGTATGCCTCCCAAAATGGTCCTCAAAAAAGAGGGGTGGGAGCTCTGTGTCCCGTGATGTACTCCAAGAAAAAGATTTTACAGGTAAGCTGTATTAAAAATCTCTTTTTCTTTATCGTACATCACGGGACACAGAGCGGCATTCATTACTATATGGGATGTCCCAAAGCAATGCTTACAATGAGGGGAGGGAGAACATCTCCAAGACAAAAGGATTTAATTTAGAGATATACTCAAATCATAATAAATCCAACTTAGTTGAGAAAAATAATTTTAAATTTTAAATTTAACTCAAAAAAGAGGAGCCCCCGGAATCCGAGGGTCTCAAACTGCAGCCTGCAACACTGCCTGCCCGAAGGCAGTATCAGTATTCCTTCTTACGTCCAACTTGTAGAATTTTGTAAACGTGTGGACAGAAGACCAGGTTGCCGCCTTGCAAACTTGAGCCATAGAGATCTGGTGGTGTGCTGCCCAGGAGGCGCCCATGGCTCTAGTAGAATGAGCCTTTAATGATACTGGAGGAGGCAACCCTTTCAAGCCGTAGGCCTGAGTGATTAATTGCTTAATCCACCTAGAAATGGTGGACTTTGCAGCTGCCTGCCCCTTCTTGGGCCCATCCGGTAGAATGAACAGCACATCTGTTTTCCGGATCTTCTTTGTAGCTTTAAGATAGGCCTTCATGGCCCTGACAATATCCAAGGTATGCAGCAACCCTTCCTTTCTGGAAGTAGGTTTAGGGAAGAAGGATGGTAATACCAAATCCTGGTTCAAATGAAAACTGGATATGACCTTCGGTAGGAAGGAAGGATGAGGGCGGAGAACGACCCTGTCCTTATGAAAAACAAGATATGGTTCCTTACAGGATAAGGCCGCTAGCTCCGAAACTCTTCTTGCGGAAACTATGGCAACCAAAAATACTAACTTCCTTGTCAGTAGAACCAAAGGAATTTCAGCCAACGGCTCAAACGGTTGTTTCTGTAAACTTGACAGAACAAGATTTAAATCCCACGGACAAAGCGGGGATTTAACTGGAGGTCTAATACGTAAGACCCCTTGAAGGAAGGTCTTAACCAGCGAGTGGGTGGCCAGCGGCCGCTGAAACCACACTGACAGAGCAGAAATCTGTCCTTTGATTGTGCTTAATGCCAATCCTTTATCCACTCCTAGCTGGAGAAAACTTAATACTCTATCGATGGTAAATTTGCGAGAAAGCCATCGCTTGGACTCACACCAGCCTACATAGGCCTTCCAGACCCTGTAATAAATCACCCTAGAGACCGGTTTCCTGGCTCTGATTAGGGTAGAGACTACTTTCTGAGACAGACCTCTACCCCTGAGAATCAGGGATTCAGCTTCCAGGCCGTCAAATTTAGATGCCGTAAGGCAGGGTGGAGGATCGGACCTTGCGATAGCAGGTCTGGCCGTAGAGGAAGAGTCCAAGGGTCTCCCACTACCATCTTTAGGATGAGTGAGTACCATGCCCTTCTGGGCCATGCTGGAGCTACCAGGATGACTGGTATGTGTTCCACCCGGATCCTGCGCAGCAGGCGGGGTAGTAACTGGAGCGGGGGAAACGCATAAAGAAGTTTGAACTGATGCCAAGGGCAAACCAACGCATCGGTTCCGCAGGCCATCGGATCCCTTGAGCGGGATATGAACCTGTCTAGTTTCTTGTTGAGTCTCGATGCCATGATATCCACGTCCAGCACTCCCCATCTTTGGCAGAGTGCTTGAAAGACTTGTGGATGCAGAGACCATTCCCCCGGCCATAGAGTCTGGCGGCTTAAGAAGTCCGCCTGAAAGTTGTCCACTCCTGGAATGAATATTGCCGATATGCAGGGCACATGCGCCTCTGCCCATAGGAGAATCAAGCTCACCTCTCTCTGAGCGGCTTGACTCCTGGTTCCCCCTTGGTGATTTATGTATGCCACGGCCGTGGCATTGTCTGATTGAATTCTCACCGGGAACCCCTGCAATTTTGACGTCCAAGCCCTGAGGGCTAGTCGAGCAGCTCTGAGCTCCAAGATGTTGATGGGCAACTGCTTCTCTGGCTTTGCCCAAGTACCTTGGCGAGTGCAACCATCCAAAATTGCTCCCCAGCCCGTCAGGCTGGCATCTGTGGTCACTATCTTCCAAGCCACTGGGCTGAAAGACTTCCCCTTCAGTAGATTCTGAGGGTCTAACCACCAACACAGACTTTGTCGGACTCTTGATAAGAGCGGCAACGGGATATCCAAGGCCTGTGGCCTTCTGCTCCATGCTGACAGGATGGCTGCCTGTAGGATGCGAGTGCTTAGAACCAGTAGGATTAATTCCTTGATGGCTTTTACCTTCCTCAGAGGTAGGAACACTCCTTGTTGTTCTGTGTCTAATCTCATGCCGAGATATTCCAACTGCCTTGTGGGCTGGAAAGCTGACTTTTCTCGATTTAGGACCCAGCCGAACCTCTCGAGGTATTGGACCGTGAGGGCCACTGCTCGCTCCAAGCCGGGAGACGAGTGGTCTATGACTAGGAGGTCGTCCAGGTATGCTAGGATCGTGACCCCTTGGATCCTTAGCTTGGCTAGGATCGGAGCTAGGACCTTCGTGAACACCCGGGGGGCCGTAGCCAACCCGAAGGGAAGCGCCACGAATTGGAAGTGACGCGAAGCCACCATGAAGCGTAGATATCTTTGATGTGGCTGATAAATTGGAACATGAAGGTAGGCATCCTTTATGTCTATGGACGCCATGAAGTCGTCCTTCTGGAGTGTGGCAGCTGCTGACCGCACGGATTCCATCCGAAATGAGCGGATCTTTAGATATGCATTTACCATCTTTAGGTCCAAAATTGGCCTGACATCTCCATTGGATTTTGGGATGATGAATAGGTTGGAGTAGAAACCCAGCCCCTGTTCCAGGACTGGTACCTCTACTATTACTTCCTGGGAAAGTAGATGATCTAATGCCGATCTTAATGCGGCTCCCTTTTCCGGATCGTTTGGAATCCTCGACTTCTGGAAATGAGGAGGAGGAAACCTTAGGAAATCTAATTTGTAGCCTGTGGCCACGGAAGACCGTACCCACTCGTCGGGAATGCTGGCTTCCCAAATCTCTGAAAAGAGTCGCAGCCTTCCCCCCACCTTCGTGGGTGGGGGCGCCCCTTCATAAGGTTGGCTTGGGGGCTGGTTTTGCTGGTTTGCGAAACCACTGCCTTTTGCCTCTAACAGCCTGTCCTTGTGATTTGCTGTTGAAGCCGAAGTTTGCTTTTGCAGGAGGCCGTCGATACTGCTTGGCATTAGAGGGCCCCTGCCCAGGGGAATACTGTCGTTTAAACGCAGGCCCCTGAACCTTCTTCTTAGTTGGCAAGAGAGTACTCTTGCCGTTTGAAATGGTCTGAATGTATTTATCTAGGTCTTCTCCGAAGAGTCGTCCTCCATGGAAGGGGAACCCTACCAGGAGCTTCTTGCATGGGGGCTCAGCCTCCCAGCTTTTTAACCATAAGAGTCTTCTCATATGGATAAGGGATAACGATAAACGTGACGCTTGCTGGATAGAATCCTTGATTGCGTCTACCGTAAAACATATGGCCTTAGGGACATCCGAAAATTCTTCTGCCTGCTGGGCAGGAATAAGTTTAAGCATCTGCTTAAATTGATCCGATAATGCTTGAGCGACCCCAATCGCAGCCACAGCTGGCTGTACTACTGCCCTTGCAGTAGTGAAGGAGTTCTTAAGTAGTGCTTCCAAGCGCTTATCAACTGGATCCTTGAACACCTGTATGTTTTCTACAGGGCATGTTAACGATTTGTTAACACATGAGATGGCTGCGTCCACTGCAGGAGTAGCCCATCTTTTGGAAAAATTTTCTTCCATAGGATATAGGACAGAGAACTTCTTAGGTGGTAAGAAGATCTTATCTGGCTTGTTCCAATCTTGGAACAAAACTCCCTCTAATAGAGGATGGATCGGAAACACAGCATTGCTTTGAGGCGCCCTCAGTGAGCCCAAAGCTGAAACCGTCGATACCTGGAGATCTGGTACTGGCAAGTTGAATGCCCTATGGACCAAGTCCGACAATCCTTGAATCCACCAGCTCTCCCTCAGGGAGACTGCCCCAGACTCCTCTGTATCCGGATCCTCGATCCCTGAACCTACTTGGTCCTTGTCCAAGAGGTCGTCCAATTCCCCTGAGGAAAGGACCTCCTCTTCTGAGGGTCCGCGCTCGGGCGACGGAGATCTATTCCGCTTACTGCCCCGCATAGCTGCGGCTATCATTTTACCCATGCTTTTCTGCATCTCTTTTAAAGAGGTGAGTAATACCTCCTCCGTGACCATCTTAGGGTTGGACTGACCCGCGTCAGCTCCAGCCCCAGATCCCGATGGCCCCAAGGCTCCCTGTGGGGAAAGCAGCGGCATAGCTTTGTCCGAGACCTCAGACTCTCTGGGGGAATCCCCACCTCTTGTACCCTTGTTTTTTGATGCCATGGTACAATACCGAGGTACACCTGCTACTTATTGGTACCTGGGACTTATAAATAGTTAAATGCCCAAACACCTGTTTGGGGGATAAAAAAAATGCTTCCTCTCCCCTAGATGACACTTTTTTTTTTTTTTTTTTCAAATCTAGGAAAGAAAAAACATTCTGTCCCCCTGAGTAGTATTGCAAGAAAAACTATGAGATGGAAAAGAAACAGCCTATTCCTAGGCTTGAAAACAGTCTTTCTGAAGACTGCAATATTCTTTCTGGCCACTGTGTGTCCTCGGCGCCCCGTGCTTGCCGTTCTGGTCTTTCCTCCTCAGTTCCAAAGTATTGAATGAGCTATATGGAACAAACAAGGAAGGGCCGCCCCTTCCTTAAGCCACTGACCCGCCCTTCCCCCCCAGCAATCTCAAACAGGAAATGCCCCTCCCGACAGGGGGGGGGGGGGGGGGGGGGGGGGGGAAGGGACCTCTCTGCTCCAGCAAACTGCAGCCTGCAGCCTGGAACCATGAGGAGGTCAGCGTTTTGCCTGCTTTGCAGGCCGTGAGGAGGAAGACTGAATGGAGCATCGCCTGGAGGCTTGCAGGTAAGCACAGCTCTCTGACACACACTTATACTTTTATATCACACAGGCCCCACTCAATGCTTTTCCAACACTACAAGGGAGGTCACATCTTATGGGGAATAATACATATAGAGCCATCCTATCTTTATGATATGTGACTAGTTTGCCAGATGCAGTGCATAACTTTAGGCATGTCCCCTGTGACCCCCCAGAAAAAACCTGCTAAGAACCAAGTTCCGCAAGTTTTCCCCTCACTTACCTGCTCCATGCCGCAGGACTTTGCCAAGCAAGAGGCCCAATCTTCCCCCATCTCGGTGGGGATGTCTAGACCTTCAGGCCCTGGGTTCCTATGAAGGATCCACTGTCCTGGGCCCATATAGCACTCTGGCAACAGAAACATTAGGCACCCAAAGGTTTCTAAGTTCTGGGCCCAGGGTCCAGCTCTCTAAAAAGAAAAGCATTATGGGCTATACCCCAAGGGTTTGGGGTCCGGTTACTGACCACTTTAGCGCTGAGGCTTTTTTGGACAGAACCGGTTAGCTCACCTAATCCCAAGGATGTGGAGGCAAGCTAAACCATGACTAACACCTAAGACACTGGCGGAAAAACTGAGGTACTCCTCCTATGGGAGGGGGTTATATAGGGAGGGGCATTTCCTGTTTGAGATTGCCAGTGTCTACACCTGAAGGTACTCCATATAACCCATATAGTAATGAATGCCGCTCTGTGTCCCGTGATGTACGATAAAGAAATGCTGGCTACTGCTGGCGGAACCCTAGGGTTCCATGGAACCCTGGATGAGAATGACTGCTGTAATCTAATAGACCTGGTCAAACATGTCCCCCTCTCTTCATTAGCATTACAAGTCTATTTTCATGTCTCCTGGAACAAAGCACCAAGAAGAATAATGGGTTGTCCAGGTGGGTAGAGAAGGACTTGGTTTAGGGAAGGGCCACCATGGCTTAAGGAAACGCTGGCTACTGCTGGCGGAACCCTAGACGAGAATGTAATCCAATAGACCTGGTTAGACATGACCCCCTCTCTTCATTAGCATTACAAGTCTATTTTTTAGGTCTCCTAGAATAAAGCACCAAGAAGAATAATGGGTTGCCCGGGTAGGAAGGGGATTGAGGAAGGACTACCATGGCTCTGGGTATGCTTCAGAGAACATTCCAGAACATTGGAGGAATATTCCGACCAACGGTTTTCTTTGCATAATACAGTTAAGTGCTCACCTCTATAATATCTGCATTAGTCCGGCTCTCGTGAGGCTCGTTGTACTCTGTGTATTTCAGCAGCACTTTGTCCATGTCGGTGCTGGCATACTGAAACAGTTTGTTTGTGTGGTTGAAGATGATGAGGGCGATCTCGCAGTCGCACAGGACGCTGAGCTCGTAGGCCTTTTTCATCAGGCCAAACTTGCGCTTGGTGAACGTCACCTACGGGGAGAGAGAGAAAGAATAAAGAGGCGTCAAATGGCCGTCAAAAGTCACGCCAACTTGTTGGAAACATTTTTTTCACAGAGCAAAAGGGGAAGCGGAGGGGTTAAACCACACGCTTGTGCAGCTGTCACTACGCTTGTGCACCCTTGTGAATCCCCCTTCATTCGACTTGCGAAAGAGATTTGTTATTGTGTTCAGCTGTGCTACAGACAAAAAGAGCACCTGTTGTGCTATCCAAGCCACCTGTTCTACAAGTGTGGCCAATAAACAAAGCCTGACCATTTGCTTGTGTGGTGGAAATGAAGAATCCATTACAGACCAAGCATTGTGCATTTATCCATCAATCAATGGTGGTGATGGGGTGAGGTGTAAGGGTTACAGGGTGTCAAGGCTGGGCGAGAGGGGGTGCCATGTATGGGTGATATGTGGGGGTAAAGGGTGACGGTGGTGAAATGAAAGGTTTACACTGCTCCACCGTCACCCAGCAAACCCATGTCATTCCTTACACCTCATCTCCCCTTCTTCAACACGACATGTCAAGGTCAACGTGACACCCCCTATTTATCACTTCCCTTATTAAGCACCCCCATATCACCAAGTAATTGTACACCTTACCTGGTCACTCAGCACCCCCATATCACCATTATATTACACCCCATTACCCAGGACACCCATGTCATTCTGTAACCCTTACACCTCACCTCTCCTCCCCTTACCGAACTTCCTCAACCCAACATGTCAATGTGATATTACACCCCCCGTTATTCAGTTCCCTTACTCTACACCTTACCCTGTTACTCAGCACCCCTATATCACCCTTATAACACACCCCAACACCCAGCTTCCTCACCCTGCAGCCCCATCTCACCATTTACCCCTTACACAACGTACTGCAACCCTTACACCACACCTCCCGTCACCCAGCTTCCTCCTCCTGCAACCCCATGTTATTGCATAGCCCTTACACTAAACCCCATCACCCCCATATCACTTGCAACCCTTATACCACCCCCCCCCCCCGGTCACCCAGCTTCCTCCTCCTGCAACCCCATGTTATTGCATAGCCCTTACAACAAACCCCATCACCCCCATATAACTCGCAACCCTTATACTACACTCCCCCGTGACCCAGCCTTCTCCTCCTGCAACCCCATTTTATCTCATAGCCCTTACAACAAACCCCATCACCCCCATATCATTCGCAACCCTTACAACACACCCCCCTGTCACCCAGCTTCCTCCTCCTGCAACCCCATGTTATTGCATAGCCTTTACACTAAACCCCATATCACTCGCAACCCTTATACCACACCCCGTCATCCAGCTTCCTCCTCCTGCAACCCCATGTTATTGTATAGCCCTTACAACAAACCACATCACCCCCATATCACTCGCAACCCTTACAACACCCCCCCCCCTGTCACCCAGCTTCCTTCTCCTGCAACCCCATGTTATTGTATAGCCCTTACACCACACCCCTATCACTCCTCATCCTGCACCTCCACCTACCAATACCCCCATATTGCTCTTCAAACCATACACCCCTCCCATCATCCAGTTTCCTCACCATGAACCCCCATGTCACCCTGTACCCTTAAACCTCACCCCCTCCTTACCTAGCCCCTCATCCTGCATCTCCATGTCATCTTGACACTGCATCCCCTATTGTTTAGCTCCCTTACTACACACTATCCATGTTACCTGGTAACCCTAACACCACACCCCAGCACCCCCACATCAAACGGAAACCCATACACTACACTCTGTCAGCCAGCTTCCTCAGCCTGCATCTCCATGTCACCCTTTACCCATTACACCCCATTCCATTGTGGGATGGGGTGCAAGGGGTAAAGTGTGCAGAGTGAGGGGCTGGGTCACCCTGCAACCCTTACACTACACAACCCATCACCTAGCTTCCTCACCCTGCCCCCTCAATTCACTGTGTAACCCTTACACCATACCCCATCACCCTGCTTCCCTTACACCACACACTACCACTCTGCATCCCTTACACCACACCCCCTGTCACCCATCATCCTCACCAGATACCCCCATGGAGTTCTATAACCTTTATGCTGTACTTCGTTAACCTTTCTTGATTATTTTTTTTCTTTTTTTGCTTGTACCAGCTTTTGAGTCATCTAAATGGAAAGTTCCCATTTATTTGCTGACATGAATGGGTGTGCCTTCTCTTAAGCAAGCTCCATTTGGTTCTCTGACTGGAATACAAGCTGGTAAAAATAAACCACTTTTACTACTACTACTTCTGATAATAATTCTAATAATAACTCCCAAACCAGTTTATCAGCACCGAAGAAGAAAGTTTTCATTGCATTAAATAATTTGGACATATTCATTATCCAGCGCATCCTGTATTTAAAATATCTCTACCAGGGTGATCCTACCATGAAAGTCCTAGTTCAGACATTTCCTTTTATAGAGTGACAATGTTCTGTTCCAATCTCGCAACTGTGCTGCCAACGTTGTCACCAAGGGCTTTTGCTGAGGACTACAAGTGCCAGTTTAAACATAAATGAAGCAAGCCCGGTCCACGGTTGTCACCATACCATGCAGCCATAGCTGGAGTGCATAAAGGCAGGACGTTCCTGCAAAGAGGTTGCATGACATCCACAACACTGAGATGTAAAAGTATAAAAAAAGGTAAATATGAAGTTTGAAATACAAAAATTATCATTTATGATACAGAGTGCTTTAGCAAACTGTCATTCATTTAGGGTTTCTACTTTAATGTTGGAAGCAGTACCAGGAACTTGGGAAACGAGATCCCTTCTACCAAAATCCCTTTTACCCGTCTACCAAAAACCACTTCTACTGAGATTCCTTCTTCCAAAATCCATTCTACCCTTCCACCGAGATTCCATCTACCCTTCTTCCAAAATCCCTTCTACCGAGATCCCTTCCACCGAGAATCCTTCTACAAAGATCCCTTCTGCCCTTTTTCCAAAATCCCTTGTACCGAGATCCCTTCCACTGAGAATCCTTCTACAAAGATCCCTTCTGCCCTTTTTTCAAAATCCCTTCCACCGAGACTCCTTCTACAAAAATCCCTTCTACCCCTTTTCCAAAATCCCTTCCACCGAGACTCCTTCTACAAAGATCCATTCTTCCCGTTTTTCCTAAAATCCCTTGTACTGAGATCCCATCCACCGAGACTCCTTCTACAAAGATCCCTTCTTCCCTTTTTCCAAAATCCCCTGTACCGAGATCCCTTCCACTGAGAATCCTTCTACAAAGATCCCTTTTACCCTTCTTCCAAAATCCCTTCCACCGAGACTCCTTCTACAAAGATCCTTGCTACAGTTCTTCCAAAATCCCTTCTACCACGATCCCTTCTACCGCGATCTCTTCCACTGAGAATCCTTCTACAAAGATCCCTTCTACCCTTCTTCCAAAATCCCTTCCACCGAGAATCCTTCTGCAAAGATCCCTTCTACCCTTCTTCCAAAATCCCTTCCACCGAGAATCCTTCTACAAAGATCACTTCTACCCTTTTTCCAAAATCCCTTGTACTGAGATCCCTTCCACCGAGAATCTATCTACAAAGATCCCTTCTACCCTTCTTCCAAAATCCCTTCCACCGAGAATCCTTCTACAAAGATCCCTTTTACCCTTCTTCCAAAATCCCTTCCACCGAGACTCCTTCTACAAAGATCCCTTCTACCCTTCTTCCAAAATCCCTTCTACCGCGATCCCTTCCACCGAGAATCCTTCTACAAAGATCCCTTCTGCCCTTCTTCCACAATTCCTTCTACCCATTAACGACATCCCTTCTACCCAGATTCCTTCCATCGGTATCCCTTCTTCCGAGATACCTTCCACTGAGAATCCTTCTACCGAGAACCCTTCTACCCTTCTTCCGAGATCCCTTCCACTGAGAATCCTTCTACTTAGATCCCTTCTTCCAAAATCCCTTCTACTCTTCTGATGAGATCTTCTTTCAAGATCCCTTCTATGGAGATCCTTCCTACTGAGTATCCCTTCTACCCAAATTCCTTCCACCCTTCTGCAGAGATCCCTTTTACCCTTTATCAAAATAATTTCTAAGCTTCTATTAAGATCCCTTCTACCGAGATCCTTTCTACCATTCAACCAAAATTCCTTCTACTGAAATCCCTTCTACCCAGATTCCTTCCACCCTTCTGCAGAGGTCCGTTTTACCCTTGTACCAAAATTCCTTTTAAGCTTCTATCAAGATCCCTTCTACCGAGATCCTTTCTACCCTTCAACCAAAATCCCTTCTACCGAGATTCCTTCTACCAAAATTCCATGTACCCTTCCACCAGGATCCCTTCTACCAAGATCCATTTTACTTCTACCCTTCCATCAATATTTCTTCTACCATACTCCCCTCTACCCTGCTACCAAGATCCTGTCCATCCTTCTACTAAAATCACTTCTACCAATACCCCCTTCTAAAAAAAACTGATATGAAAGCCAAAAGGATATTTGGCTTACCACCATCCATTCATAAGTGAGATAACCATTCTGGGTGGCCTTAGTTTTTAAAGAGCACCTGTCACCTTCATACTCTCTCGAGTCCCGAGAAGCATTCATGCACAGACCCTACAGTCAAGTTATAAATGAATTTTATTGTTGTTTTAGCCTCTTGGTGGGTAGCTGAAATTCATCAAATGCCCTTCTACATTTCTCTCTGCTCATCAATCTGATTCAAGGTGTAATAAGCCATTAAATATTCATTTTCCTACCTGAATTCCCTATGTCCCCCCAGCCTAACAACCCCGACTCTCTCACAGCAGCTGTGCTTTCTGTATAGGCTGCATTACACCAATACACACAGGACTGAAATCCTGACTATAATGGAGGAGAGAGAAGGATAATTACTTCACATTGCAAATTATGTATTCATAGAGAAACTGGAATTAAAGAGAAATTTAACAAAAAAAAGATTCTAGATTCATCATACATTTCAGTAAAGTATACATGGCGGCTTGCTTTAAAATTATCGCAAACTGGTATTACCTTCCCAATGTACAGAATGCTACTATGGGATCTATTCTATAGCACTTGGATTATAATGGCTTTAAAAATACCTTCCCCCAGCCAATAGAACGTAAACTGGAGGTCAACGATTTCTACAGTAAAATGAGTATAACGAGAGGGGCCAAATACATTT
Organism: Rana temporaria; assembly: GCF_905171775.1. Classification (NCBI taxonomy): domain Eukaryota; kingdom Metazoa; phylum Chordata; class Amphibia; order Anura; family Ranidae; genus Rana; species Rana temporaria. The sequence goes on from NC_053501.1 coordinate 108,522,648, forward strand.
TATTATTCAAATTTGCCACCTTAACTGAATTATGTTGAAGACCTGGTTTCCAATGACAATAAAAGATTCTCGCCTTCCTCACAGCGACCTCCACGCTGTCTGTGACATCACAGCAGGCCCATTTAGTCTTCCAAGGTTCGTAGTCCCCCACCCCCTTCACATCTTCATATAACCCCGGCCGTGAGGTTTTCCCATGTCAGTCAGTGTCTGAATCCATCACCTGTCAGATATATGGTATCAAGGGGGCTGCTCAGGGCCTTGGCAGCGTCTGGACATAATCTCAAGTCAGGAGCCTGTCTGACGCGGCCTCTAGAGCCAGTCTTCCCGTCTGGAGTCCCACACACACACTCACAGAATAATAAAGAAGGCAAAATGTATTCATCTCTCGGAGATACAGATGAGACGATCCGTAAGGGAAAAACATCAGCTGTGTTATACACATGAAGGGATTAAAGAAAAAAAAAAGTGGTCACGTGGGGTGCAAGATAAAAGAGGTCTGCCGGGGACATGATCTGAGCAATAGTTCTATCATATTTGGAGATATTTTGTTGCTGATTGTTAAAGCTTAGAAGAAAAAAAAAAAAAGCGCTATAACTCATACCGTGTTTGCCCGAAAATAAGCCCTGGTCTTATATTAATTTTGGCAACAAAAGACACAGTAGGGCTTATTTTGGGGGTAGGTCTTACCATGTAATGTGATGTCTTCTCTCCCCCTCTCCTTCCCTGCCTGTCAGGAATCCCCAGTGTGACCAGAGTTGAAAATGCTTGTAAAATCCTATAATCCACTCTATTACCGTGGTATATAATGTACAATGTGTGCGTTTCTGTAATATAATTGTGCCAAATACCTTCGTTATAGCGCCGCTCTGTGCTTCTGTGACCCGCCGGAGCTCTCTTCCCCGCAATTATATTACAGAAACACACACATTGTACATTATATACTACTGTAATAGAGTGGATTATAGGATTTTACAAGCATTTTAAACTAGGGCTTATTTTCAGGGTAGGGCTTGTATTGCAGCCCTCCTGGAAAATAATGCTAGGTCTTATTTTCGGGGAAACACGGTACCAACCAATCACAATTCTCCTTTGGGTCTTCGAATTCAGTAAAGTGAGATCTGACTGGTTATTTGGGTTACTGCGTGTTGTACCATCACTTGAAACAGACTGGCTTGCAGGCGCGGTTGAACTGACAATTTTTTGGCTAAAGTCAATTAACTAATCAATTTGGTGAGTCAGCAGGGCCACCCCTACTGTTAAGTTTGGTGGATTCCTCTGAACTAGCTAAAATGTAAGTGTATGGCCAGCTTTAGTCTCCTAGTCCAGTGGTCACCAAACTATGACTTCTATCCTTTTATCTGGCTTTGGGGCACTATTCCTCCACCTGACTCCAACGATGGGGCACATATTCCTCCCACTGACACCAACGATGGGGCACATATTCCTCCCACTGACACCAACGATGGGGCACATATTCCTCCCACTGACACCAACGATGGGGCACATATTCCTCCCACTGACACAAAAGCTAGAGCATAGATTACTCCCACCGACGCTGAGACATTTTATACTCCCAATGGCCACCGTTCGACCCCCCCCCCCCTGTCTGAAAAACAGTCAACTGGCCCTTTGGTTAGAAAGTTTGGAGACCCCTGTCCTATTCTATGAACTACTTTGCTTTTTGTGTAAGGAATGGAACCTTCCTAGTTAACAGAATAATGCAGTCCTAGTGTAAAGAGTACTACAGTTTGCTGCGCTCCAGCTCCTGGAGGTGACATTAGAGCCACGTGCGGTTTCTGTTCCTTTTCACGTAACCTAGTCTGTATTCTCTTGTGGCATCCAAGCTACACATCTTCCTGCCAGCTGCCCCTAAGCCATCACCCTCTCATCGCCTTGTTTCCAGGAATGCTGGTCATCAGAGGCCTCTTAGGCCTCACATCCCACTGCCAGAGGCCCAGAGTACAGGCTCAAAATGCCTTTTGTAAGACCGAACCTTCCATAGACACTTAGAGCATCCTTTTTCAACCTTTTTCAACACAGAGAGACCCTTGAAATAACTTTCCGGTCTTAGGGAACCCCAGCTAAACATGCCTATAGCTACAACTCATGATACATTAGTGTGATGTTCTGTGGGAAGAATGCGCCCTACACTTGTGATCATCGAGAAGAATTTCCCCCTTATAGATCGCTAAAAATATCAATGGTGTCAGTGAGAACTTATCCGAGAGGCACAAATTGCTCAAGGAACGCCTAGCAACCTCTGGAGGAACCCTAGCTCAAGGAACCCCTAGCAATCTCTGAAGGAACCCTAGCTCAAGGAACCCCTAGCAACCTCTGGGAGGATCCCTAGCTCAAGGAACCCCTAGCAACTTCTGGGAGGAACCCTAGCTCAAGGAACGTCTTGCAACCTCTGGAGGAACCCTAGCTTAAGGAACTTCTAGCAACCTCTGGAGGAACCCAAGCAACCTCTGGAGGAACCCTAGCTCAAGGAACCCCTAGCAACCTCTGGGAGGATCCCTAGCTCAAGGAACCCCTAGTAACTTCTGGGAAGAACCCTAGCTCAAGGAACGTCTTGCAACCTCTGGAGGAACCCTAGCTCAAGGAACTTCTAGCAACCTCTGGAGGAACCCAAGCAACCTCTGGAGGAACCCCTAGCAATCTCTGGAGGAACCCCTAGCAATCTCTGGAGGAACCCTAGCTTAAGGAACTTCTAGCAACCTCTGGAGGAACCCAAGCAACCTCTGGAGGAACCCTAGCTCAAGGAATGTCTTGCAACCTCTGGAGGAACCCTAGCTCGAGGAACCCCAAGCAACCTCTGGAGGAACCCTAGCTCAAGGAATGGGGCACTATTCAACAATGGAGCACTATTTCTTCCATCAATACCAATGATGGGATACTATTCCTCTTACTAATAAAGGGCACCACTCCTCCTCCTATGGACCACCAACCCTGAGGCCATATTTATTCTCACTGATGCCAGGCCCGGGACACATTCTGCCCTCCTAAAGTCTAAAGGACAATCAATTAGCCCTTTGTTTGAAAAGTTTGGAGATCCCTGCTATAGAGGGATATGCTTTGTTCATATTTCATGTCTGAGATTTTAAAACCACTTGGCGACCGCGACTACTGTATATACGTCTGCAGAATGGCACGCCTGGGCATATGGACGTATATATACTTCCCCTTTAAGAAGCGACATTGTGCGTGCGCAAGCTCCGTGACTATGACCGTGGGTCCCGCGATCAACTAACGGAGAGGAAGAACTTGTTTACATCAGCATTTCCCTGTTCTGCCTAGTGACAGGACACTGTCATCGGAAGCAGTGATCAGTGTCGTGTCACACGTAGCCCACCCCCTCCTACAGTTAGGACACACTTAACCCCTTCAGCGCCCCCTACTGGTTAACCCTCTCACTGCCAGTCACATTTACACAGTAATCCGTTCATTTTTATAGCACTGATCGCTGTATAAATGTGAATGGTCCCAAAATAGCGCCAAAAGTGTCCATAATGTTGCAGTCATGGTTAAAATCGCAGATCGCCGCCATTACTAGTAAAAAGAAATAATAAAAATGCCATAAAACTATCCCCTATTTTGTAGACGCTATGGCCCAGATTCACAGAGAGCAAGGCGCACATTACGCCGCCGTAGAGTAACCAATGTACGCTACGCCAACGCAGCACAAATAGGAAAGCAATGCATTCAGCAAGCCAGTGCTCCCAACGCTGCGCCAGTGTGGCGTGGGATTCGAAGGCGTACGCCTGCGTAGGTGGAAGTGGACGTGACCCATGCAAATGAGGCGTGACCCCATGCAAATGATGGGCCGAGCGCCAGACAGATACGTATCAGGAACTGCGCATGCGCCGTGACGTGGACGCATTCCCCAGCGCCTGCTCACAACCACGTCGGAACAACTGCCTAAACTACGCCGGATCACTGCGTACGGCGTGAACGTAACCTACGCCCAGCCAGACACACGTCCAACGTAAAATACACCGGCTTGTGTTCCCTGGTGCAGACCTGTGCATGTCTGCTGCTGGGTTGCACCTCCTTTATGGGGAATAACTTTACGCCGGAGGTACAACTTACGTGCACCTTGCGTAGCCTGCGTTGGCCGCACGCAGGTTCGTGAATCGCCGTATTTCCCTCATTTGCATGTTTGAATGGATAATCAATGGGAGCGGCACCATGCGCCCAGCCTAAATGTGCGCCCACCCTACGCCGGCGTAAGCAAGTTACGTCGGCGGGGTGTAGCCTGATTTTAGACGCATGTCTGTTCGTGGGTCTGGCGCACAGATACGACAGCGCACATTTGCACTTACGCCTTTGGGCAGCCAAATGGTCCGGGGCAGAAGTAGTTAAAATAACATCCAATCATGAAGCTTGATCAAGACGCACACACAAACAATGCCGAAATAAAAAAAAAATTATGTTTTTATTACAATTTTCTGAATAAAGCACAGCTGGCAAAAATTAGACCGCATTGTCATCGAGATCGGTATAGCGTTGTTATGGCAATATCCCCAAAAATTCTGAGCTGCCTATAATTGGATATTTGCAAATTCGAACCAAAAGGCAGCTGATTTTTTTTTCATCACGAGATGGAATTGTGATTTATTTATTTATTTTAACCACTTCTCGCCCGCAGTAAGTCATATGACGTCCTGGACTTCTGCCTGTGATTCTGTGCACAGCAAAAACGATCATAGTGCCAGTTCTGCCGCTTGATCGTTCTTACGGGCGAAGGGAGGGGACGCCCCCCCCCTCGCGCCGCCATCCATTGCTTCTCCTGGCTCTCCCGTGCCAGAAAGAATCGGTCGGTGCCGGATGACGACCATAGAGCTTTCATCTCTATGACCGTCGAAGGACCGAGCTCGACGTTATGACGTCTCGTCCGGGGCCTGCGGATGTAAACAAAGCTGCGATCGCGGCTGTCGGCATGAGATTTGTAAAAAAAAAATTGCGATCTCATGCTTTCCAGCCTGGAGGAGAGATGTGAGGGTCTTATTGACCCCGCATCTCTCCATAAAGAGGACCTGTCACAATAGATTCTTATTACAAGGGATGTTTACATTTCTTGTAATCGGAATAAAAGTCATCAAAAAAATGTAAATGTAAAAAAAAAGTGTTAAAATAATTAAGTAAAAAAAAATAAAACATTTTTAAACGCCCCTGTCCCCGGTAGCTCACGCTCAGAAGCGAACACACACGCAAGTCTCGCCTACTAATGTAAATGCGGTTTAAACCACGTGCGTTAGAGCGCGAGCAACAATTCTAGCACTAGACCCTAACTCTAAACTGGTAACCTGTAAAGCATGACATGTTAGGTATCTACCGTATATACTCGAGTATAAACCGAGATTTTCAGCACATTTTTTTGTGCTGAAAATGCCCCCCCTCGGCTTATACTCGAGTCACCTTTTTGCGCCTGATCTCCCGGACTTTATGGACCCGGTACCAGCCGGCTATACGTCCCCTGGACCCCAAACTTGGCACACACTCTTCTTCTACAAGATTACAAAGTTTGTTGTCCGGGGGACCTACGGCCCGGGAAGCACCCATTTTCCAAAGCCGAGCACCCCTTCCTTAGACTCCAGTGTTAAACGGCAATTTTTCCAGTTAATTTGGGGATACCCGGTACTGGCTGGTCGTAGGTCCCCTGGATCCAGAAACTTGTAGCCCCATTTCTCCTCTACAAGTGTGCAAAGTTTGTTGTCTGGGGGACCTACGGCCGGGGAGCACCGATTTTTCAAAGCCGGGCACCCCTTCCATAGACTCCCATGTTAAAAACAGTAATTTTTCCAGTTAATTTGGGGATACCCGGTACTGGCCGGTCGTAGGTCCCCTGGATCCAGAAACTTGTAGCCCCATTTCTCCTCTACAAGTGTGCAAAGTTTGTTGTCTGGGGGACCTATGGCTTGGGGAACACCGATTTTTCAAAGCTGGGCACCACTTCCATAGACTCCCATGTTAAGCAGTAATTTTTCCGGTAAATTTGGGGACCTGGTACTGGCCGGTCGTAAGTCCCCTGGATCCGGAATTGTAGCCCCCCATTTCTCCTCTACAAGTGTGCAAAGTTTGTTGTCTGGGGAACCTACGGCTGGGGAGCACAGATTTTTCAATGCTGGGCACCCCTTCCATAGACTCCCATGTTAAACGTCAGTCTAGCCATGGACACAGAGAGGCATGCACATGGGCACAGTGAGGCATGGGCACAGTGAGGAATGCACATGGGCACAGTGAGGCATGGGCACAGTGAGGCATGGGCACAGTGAGGCATGGGCACAGTGAGGTATGCACATGGGCACAGTGAGGCATACACATGGACACCCTAGGCTTATACTCGAGTCAATACGTTTTCCCAATTTTTTGTGGTAAAATCAGGTGCCTCGGCTTATATTCAGGTCGGCTTATACTCGAGTATATACGGTAATTTTGTAGCAAAAAATTATGATTTTTACATGTAGGAGAGAAGTGCCAGAATAGGCCCGGTATGGAAGTGGTTAAGGAAATGTCGGCGGTGAGCATGGAAAGTGTCACTATTGTAGCCAGAGAGGGCTTCCTCTTCAGCCACTGATCAGAGCGTTTCCTCTTCCTTCCTGCCAACCACCATCCCCACCTCCTCCAGAGCAGGCAGGGTGGCACACGGGCACTCCGCTCCTGCCCCTTAGCCCTCTTCGCGTCGCCCTGTCAACAAGATAAGGGCGGCTCTTTAATTCAGCGTGTCTACAGATCCACTTTGTGTGATAACAGTATCCAGGCCAGGCCCTGAGCTAATTAATGTCTCTCTCTCCCATGCAATCTCACTCGCTCCTCCTGGGAAGAAGGAAGGAGAGGGGGGAGGGGAATGGAGACCTGGAAAAAAAAAAAAAGCCTCTGTCATGCTGAGCCGCTTATTAGGAGGGATTACTGAATTATATTAACACTTTATTGTAATAGGCCCTTGTATGCTTGTTGAGGCTTAAAAAATCCTCCCGTGGCGCGAATTCTCGGTGCAACGGGTGTGAATGGCCAGGGGCTTGAAAAACAAGATGTGGGCCAAAGAAGGCAATGCCGCAAAGGTCTCTGGGTAATAAATTAGAACAGTATGGCTTTTGGGTGATCAACTCGAATGGGTCGAATTTTGAAAGAAGCGCCGATGCACTTTGAATGACAATTGCGCGGTCCATACAACGCTGTACCCAAATTATATTTTTATCATTTTTTCCCCCACAAATGGAGCTTTCTTTTGGTGGTATTTGATCACCTCTGCGGTTTTTATTTTTTGCGCTATAAACAAAAAAAAGACAGAAAATTCTGAAAAAAGAACATAATATTTTTTTACTTTTTGCTATAATAATCCCAATTTTGTTAAAAAAAAAAAAAAAAAAAAAAAAAAGTTTCTCAGTTTAGGACGATACGTATTCTTCTACATATTTTTATGTAAACATTGTCAACAAAGGGCCGGTTTACTGTCCTTCAGACTTCAGGGGGCTGTATTGTGGTTATTGGGAGTTTAAATTATGCTGATGTCAGGAGGAGTGAATGATGCTGGTTAATAGGGGGAGGAAAAGTGCTGCATCAGTAGAAGGAAAAGTGCCCTATCATTGGTATCAGTAAGAAAAGGTGCACCATCATTGGTGTCAGTAGAAGAAAAAGTGCCCCATCATTGGTGTCAGTAGAAGAAAAAGTGCCCCATCATTGGTATCAGTAGGAGGAACAGTGCCCCGTCATTGGTATCAGTGGTAGTAAAAGTGCCCCAGCATTGGCATCAATGGAAGGAAGATTGCCCCATCATTGGGATGGTGTGACTGTGAACCCCTCATAATGGGCACAGCAGGTGTACAGACCCGGGAGCTCAGCACAGGGATGGTGGGAACCCCTCATAATGAACACAACAGGTGGGCAGACCTTGACACTCAGTGAAGAGACTGTGGGAACTCCTCATAATGGGCACAGCAGGTGTACAGACCTGGGAACTCAGCACAGGGATGGTGGGAACCCCTCATAATGGGCACAGCAGGTGTACAGACCCGGGAACTCAGCACAGGGATGGTGGGAACCCCTCATAATGAACACAACAGGTGGGCAGACTCGGGAACTCAGCACAGGGATGGTGGGAACCCCTCATAATGGGCATGGCAGGTGGTCTGTCCGGGATTCAAACTGAGGACCCCAGTGCTGCAAGGCATAAGTGCTAACTGTGGTGCCCGCATTCTCCACCATTTACAATAAATGCAGCAAGGATCATGGGAAACCCTCATAATGGGTACAGCAAGTGTACAGACCCGGGAACTCCGCACAGGGATGGTGGGAACCCCTCATAATGGGCACAGCGGGTGTACAGACCCAGGAACTCAGCACAGGGATGGTGGGAACCCCTCATAATGGGCACAGCAGGTGTAAAAACCCGGGGATCTCAGCCCAGGGATGGTGGAAACCCCTCATAATGGGCACAGCAGGTGTACAGACCTGGGAACTCAGCACAAGGATGGTGGGAACCCTTTCTAGTGGGTACAGCAGCAGTACAGACCTGAGAACTCAGCACAGGGATGGTGGGAACTTCTCATAATGGGCAGAGCGGGTGTGCAGACCTGGAAACTCAGTGCAGGGATGGTGGGAACCCCTCACAATGAGCAAACCTGTGTGAAACAGAGATCTCATCAATAGAGTCTCCAAGAGATACTGTACATGAAGCCTAAATTGTCAGTTTTCCATGGCGTGTTCTTTAACCCAGTGATATTTTGTGCTCCGATTCAAATATCTGAAAACGTCACTGGATCAGGAGGTACAAAGTGCCCCGTGCCTCGCTGGTCGGTAGCTGTAACCGGGTTTAACCCTATCCCCGCCCTGCCAGTACATAGGAATGCAGAGGCTTGGCACCACGCCGTGTCATTATCGAGCCGGTCATGCACGCTGACATCACGCAATATAGAAAGGAACAGCTGCTTGCTGCCTCATTTCACCATCAGTGCCATGGTCACAGAGCTGGAAAACGCGACGGCCAATCAAACGCCCCTGTTGAGATCCGAGAGGCAGCGTAGTCCTGTCACAGGCTGCACACGGCAGCAGAGGATTGTGGGAGAGGACTGTAGCTCAGGGGCTCCTTCGATGATCAAGGCCAGCCTCGTAAAAAAAAAAAAAAAGCCTTGTTTTGGCACAAACCGCCTCGGCTGTTTCGTATTTCAGCCCTGTGCGGAAACTACAATTCTGCAGCCACTTCTTTTCTCTTTTAAGAGGAGGGAGAAAAAAAAAATGTAAACAATTTTACCAGGCCTTCCAAAAACAAATCAGTTAGTGACCTTACAGAAAGAAGAGACCCTACGGGATTAATTTTCTGGTAACTGGCCAATAAAAAGGGAAGCGATTGGTTCTAAAGCTGAACTCCAGGCACAAAAACATTCATTTGAATAGATTCCTCAATAGCCACAGAGGGTATGCATCCACTTTGTGTACACCAAATGCATTTTCAAAGCCAGATATCGCAAAAAAATTACATTGTAACTGTGCTGTGCAAAGATGAGAGCTGTGGGAGGGGCCCCGCAAGCTTCACCCACAACATGTTCCCCATAGAGAACTATAGGAGGGGGCGGAGACAAGACCAGCCATCCTGCACAAGAAGAGAGAGCAGCAGTGATTGGTCTTTATTACAGGAAGAAAGTCTCATATCGTATTACAGCACGGATCTGAAAAAAAAAAAAAAAATACACAAAGCACACCGAGATACAAGAAGAATACGCATGAGAAATACGTTTAGAGAATACTCTGTGTTGAAAAGGCTGTTCTATACCCACTAGGGCAGGGGTCTACAAACTTCAAGGGCTCCTCTGGGGTGAAAAAAAGATTGAGGAACTGTATTGTTATATGGATTTAGACCAGTCATTCTCAAGAAGGGTTCCTCCAGTGGTGGCCAGGGGTTCCTTAAACTGTGGCTGACTGGCCTATTTTTTGATGTCGGGGGCCAACGTCACTTGGCATACCCAGCTGCAAGACACCAATGATATTTTTGCCTGTTTACAAGGAGGACATTGTGACCACCACTCAACAGGGGGCATTCTTTCCGCTGGAAACCAATGTAGGGGGTATTTTTTCTATTAACTACCAATGAACTGGTTTTAGAAAGGGTTCTCCGATACCTGAAAATTATTTCAAGGGTTCCTAGGTGGTAAAAAAAAAAGGTTGAAAAGGCTACATTGGTGGTAAAAAAAAAAGGTTGAAAAGGCTACATTAGACTAATCTCTATTCATCTCCTGAAGATGTGGACATACAGTTTACGGAAAATGTTCTTTCTAGCTGTCTGTAAAGAGGACATTGTGACCACCACTGTACAGAGGACCTTCTTCCCACTAGCTACCAAATTAAGAGGCATTTGTTTCTATTGACCACCAATAAACTGGTTTTGGCAAGGGTTCCCCAAGAAAATTATTTCAAGGGTTCCCCAAGAAAATTATTTCAAGGGTTCCTCGGGGGTAAAACCGATTGAGAAGGCCATTTTAGACTAATACCTCTACTCATCTCCTGAAGAAGTGGACATACGGTCTACGAAATTTTTTCTCTAAGTAGGACATTGTGACCACCACTGTACAGGTAGCATTCTCCCCACTAGCTACTTGCGTAAAATAAAAATTTTCGTAGACCGTATGTCCACTTCTTCAGGAGATGAGTAGATGTATTAGTCTAAAATGGCCTTCTCAAACTTTTTTACCCCTGAGGAACCCTTGAAATAATTTCCAGGTCTCGGGGGAACCTCTGCTAAAACCGGTTCATTGGTGGTCAATAGAAAAAAAATGTCTCTTTTACGTAAGTAGCTAGTGGGAAGAATGCCACCTGTTCAGTGGTGGTCACAATGTTCTACTTGGAGACAGCTAAAAATAAAAATTTTCGTAGACCGAATGTCCACTTTTTTACCCCTGAGGAACCCTTGAAATAATTTTCAGGTCTCGGTGGAACCCCTGCTAAAACCGTTTCAATGGTGGTCTCCTGAAGAAGTAGACATATGGGGCCAGATTCTCAAAAGAATTACGCTGGTGTATCTACAGATACACTGGCGTAATTCGAATTTCCCGCCGGTGTAACATTGTTTTCTATCCAGAAAACATGATACGCCGGATTTACGCTAAGATCCGACTGGCGTAATAATCTTACACCGTCGGATCTTAAATGTAATGTTACGCCGGCCGCTAGGTGGCGTTTAGGTCGATTTCTCATTTGACTATGCAAATGAGCCTGATACGCCGATCCCCAAAAGTTTTTGCGCTGCCTCGTCGTCGTTTCCGTAAGCGTAAACTTACCCCTGCTATATGAGGGGTAAGTTTACGAAGGTCCGTCGTATGCCATGTTAAGTATGGCCTCGGGACAGCGTAGTCTTCTTCCGTCGCTTACCTAAGTCGTTCGCGAATAGGGATTTGCGGAAATGACGCTCACGTCGGCTTCATTGACGTTTTCCGACGTGAGTTGGAGCATGCACACTGGGCTATTTTTACGGCCGGCGCATGCGCAGTTCGATCGGCGCGGGGGCGCGCTCAATTTAAATACAAGCCGCCTCCTTTAAATTACGCGGCCTTACGCCGGGCCATTTACACTACGCCGCCGCAAATTACGGAGCAAGTGCTTTGAGAATACAGCACTTGCTCCAGTAAGTTGCGGCGGCGTAGTGTAAATGGCTTGCGCTACGCCGCCGCGGATTCTATGAGAATCTGGCCCCTTGTCTACGAAAATTTTTATTTTTAGCTGTCTCCAAGTAGGACATTGTGATCACCACTGAACAGGTGGCATTCTTCCCACTAGCTACTTGCGTAAAAAAGAGAATTTTTTTCTATTGACCACCAATGAACCGGTTTTAGCAGGGGTTCCCCCGAGACCTAAAAATTATTTCAAGGGTTCCTCTGGGGTAAAAAAAAATAAAGGTTGAGAAAGGCGATTTTAGACTAATACAGTACCTCCATTCATCTCCCAAAGAAGTGGACATATGGTCCTCGAAATACAGATCATCCCAGCGCTCATCTATTACTTTTCGCCTTATGCATTATAACGTTGGCTATCTATAGACCCAATAGTAGTATGAGATGTGGTGTATGGTGGGTTAGAGCAGGAGGGTGAAATGAAAGTATGGGCAGCAAAGTGGCTAAGCAGTTAGCACTTCCACATGGCAGTAGGGTGACCAAGGCCGCCACATCACCGCTTTACTCACTGACAGTACTTGTCCTGGCCGGAAAAGCCGGGAGGAGCACAATCCCCTCCCTATACTTGTGATTGGAGAAATCATAAATCCCGCCTCTTGGCCCAGATTCTCGTATCTGGGCGTAAAACTGTGCAGGCGTAACGTATCTGCTTTACGTTACGCCGCCGCAAGTTTTACAGGCAAGTGCTTTATTCACAAAGCACTTGCCTGTAAAGTTGCGGCGGCGTAGAGTAAATCCCCCGGCGCAAGCCCGCCTAATTTAAATGAGCCGGGTAGGGGGCGTGGAGCATTTAAATTATGCGCGTTCCCGCGCCGAACGTAATGCGCATGCGCCGTCCCTAAAATTTCCCGACGTGCATTGCGCTAAATGACGTCGTGGTTTCGACGTGAACGTAAATGGCGTCCAGCCCCATTCACGGACGACTTACGCAAACGGCGTAAATTTTTAAATTTCGACGCGGGAACGATGGCCATACTTAACATTGGTTGCCCCTCATATAGCAGGGGCAACTTTACGCCGCGCAAATCTAACGTAAACGTCATAACTTCACTGCGTCGACCGCGCGTATGTTCGGGAATTCGTGTATTTTGCTAGGCGACACCTAGCGGCAAAAAAAAAAAATTGCATTTAAGATCCGACAGCGTAAGAGCCTTACGCCTGTCGGATCTAATGGTTATCTATGCGTAACTGATTCTAAGAATCAGTCGCATAGATACGACGGCCCAGATTAGGACTTACGACGGCGTACATGGCGTTGCGCCGTGGTAAGCCCTTTGAGAATCTGGGCCATTGTGTCCAATCACTGTGCTGTGATTCGTTACAGCACAAGCTGATTTTTGGGAAGGGAGGGGTGTCCCTGAATGGTAGTTTGGAAATGTGGTCACCCTACGTGGCAGCACTGGAGTCGTCAGTTTGCATCCCAACCACGGCACAACCTGCCTGGAGTTGGCATTTGCGTAATCGATTTGGTACCATTGAAGTCCTGTTGTGAATACAGACTTCTATATACCCATTTAGCAGCGGGAACCATTCCTAGTCACGTGACTCGTCAGCCATAATACAAGGAGGCAGAAACGAGTTGAGCTTTAAGAGCTAAGCAGTGGTGACAAGGTCAACTGCCGTGGGCGCTCATCCTTACAGAACGAGTAGTGCAGGCTACGTGGGAGGTTGTATTACAAGATAATTCTCCCACACAATGCTATTCTGCAGATGCACAGCACAATGGTTACTGGAGCCCTCCTCCCACCACGTTCCCCTGACCCATACCTCCTGTCAGCCTGCGATAGGACTGTCAGGAGGCCTCTTGTTTACATTGGTCTCTCCGGGTTTCCTCTGCAGCAGTGACTTCCTGTTAAGGCTCGGGTGATTGTGACCAAGCAGGAAGTCACTAATGAGTGACAGCGGTGACAGAAAATGCCGTATTGTCACTGGGCGATGGAGCTAAAGTGTCTTTCCAGCGACGGTGGTGAAAGTCAATTCTGATCCCATGGGCCGATGGGTCACACTGGGAGCAAAGTTTGCCGATTCTTTTCTTATTGGAGCCCAGTAATATGCAAGCATGATATAATTGGGAATGCTGTATTATGGGATGTCACCGCTACTGTGGCGACAGAGCCAAATGTTTTTTTTTTTGTCAATGTAATGTCATTCAGGCAAGTGTGTAGTAGCGTGGTTTCCATATGTTATGTACATATGGGAACCTCGTGACAGAAGAAACTAATGAAATTAAATGTCGCCTGTGCATTATTAATTGAAATTTTAAAAAAAAGCAGTACATCGGCCCAAAACAGTGGCATATGGTGTTTGCTTGGAATTGTGGTACGAGGGGAATTTACGCATGAAAAGTGAACCTGTCAGCGCGGCTGTTTTCTGTCACTGCCTTTTAGAGATGGATGTGGCCTTTGTCTGCCCTTGAAAGCACAAAGATGGGTTCATTTTGGGGTTACAGAGATGGTTGGGGGTTGCAAAAAAGGTTAAGGTTTGGCTTACAGGATGGGGGTTATTGAGGAGGTATAGAAAGGATTAGTGTTAGGGTTACAGCAGTGTTGGGGGTTACAGGGAAGGTCAGGGTTAGGATTACAGAGATGGGCTATATGAAGGTTACAGAGAAGTGGTTAGGGTTAAAGGGTGGTTTAGTATGAGTTTTACAGAGGGGGTCGGCGTCGGCGTTACAGAAGGGGGTCGGCGTCACAGAAGGGGGTCGGTGTTGGCGTTACAAAAGGGGGTCGGCGTCACAGAAGGGGGTCGGTGTTGGCGTTACAAGAGGGGGTTGGCGTTACAAGAGGGGGTTGGCGTTACAAGAGGGGGTTGGCGTTACAAGAGGGGGTTGGTGTTACAAGAGGGGGTTGGTGTTGGCGTTACAAAAGGGGGTTGGTGTTGGCGTTACAAAAGGGGGTTGGCGTTACAAAAGGGGGTTGGCGTTACAAAAGGGAGTCGGGGTTGGTGTTGGCGTTACAAGAGGGGGTTGGTGTTACAGAAAGGGTTGGCATTACAGAAAGGGTTGGTGTTGGCGTTACAGAAGGGGTTGGTGTTGGCGTTACAGAAGGGGTCGGCGTCACAGAAGGGGTCGGCGTCACAGAAGGGGGTTGGCGTCACAGAAGGGGGTTACAGAAGGGGTTGGCGTTACAGAAGGTGTTGGCCTTACAAAAGGGGTTGGCCTTACAAAAGGGGTTGGCGTTACAGAAAGGGGTTGGCATTGGCGTTACATGTTGCCAGGGCATTATTAAAATGAAATCTTAGGGTTACAGGAAGGGTGAGTGTTGGGGTTACAGGAGGAGTCAGGGTTAGGATTACAGAAAGGGGCTATATGAAGGTTACAGAGAGGTGTTTAGGGTTACAGGGAGGTTTAGTATGAGTTTTACAAAGAGGATTAATGTCAGGGTTACAGAGAAGGTGTATGTGAGATATACAGAGAGGGTTAGTTTGGGGGTTACAGGAGGGAT
>NC_053501.1:108540250-108557750 GCF_905171775.1 Rana temporaria
GAGAGAGAGAGAGAGCTAGAGACATTTATATATATAGAGCGAGAGATAGATAGATTATATATAGAGAGAGAGAGAGAGAGAGAGAGAGAGATATAGAGCGAGAGAGAGAGAGAGAGAGAGAGAGAGAGAGAGAGATTTATATATATAGAGCGCGAGAGATCTCTATATTTATATATATATATATATATACACACACACACACACACACACATACATACATACATTCTTCACTTACCTCATCCTTCCATTTTGCTTTTAAATGTCTTTATTTCTTCTGAGAAATCCTCACTTCCTGTTCTTCTGTCTGTAACTCCACACAGTAATGTGAGGCTTTCTCCCTGGTGTGGAGTGTCGTGCTCGCCCCCTCCCTTGGACTACAGGAGAGTCAGGACGCTCTCTACGTTGCAGATAGAGAAAGGAGCTGTGTGCTTGTAGTCCAAGGGAGGGGGGCGAGCACGACACTCCACACCACGGAGAAAGCCTCGCATTACTGTGTGGAGTTACAGACAGAAGAACAGGAAGTGAGGATTTTTAAGAAGAAATAAAGACATTTAAAAGCAAAATGGAAGGATGAGGTAAGTGAAGGAAGACTGCACTAAGGTAAAGGAAGCTATTTAGGATTTTTTTTTTTTTTTTTTTTACCTTTACAACCCCTTTAACCGCTGGCTGCCCTACGAAATGCAGAATCGCGGCATCAGAGAGGGTTGGCTTTGACCACTTCAGCCCCGGACCATTTGGCTGCCTAATGACTGTGCCACTTTTTGCGATTTGGCACTGCGTCGCTTTAACAATTTGACAATTGCGCTGTCGTGCGACGTGGCTCCCAAACAAAATTGGCGTCCTAAGGAGGACTGCACTAAGGTAAAGGAAGCTATTTAGGATTTTTTTTTTTTGTTTTACCTTTAAAACGCTCTCCACCCCCCCAAAAAAACAGAAGCTCCACCCACCTGTCTGTTCCGCTCATCCGTAATCCTTTGGATCTGGATCTTTTTCCGGCCCATGGTTCCTATAAATCCAGAGGAGGCTCTTGCGCAGAAAGGGTGCCCGTCTTTGAATCCGCTCTCGCCTTCACGGTACGACCATGAAATAACCAAAAAAAAAAAAAAAGAAAAACCAAAAAAAAAAAAAAAACTCCCCCCGTTCGTCGTTCCTCTTAGTTCATGTCATTTGCCTGCAGCTTCCAGATGTGGTGGAGGGCTCCGTCCGGGTTCAGTTCTGTGATGGAGAGAGAGAGAGAGAGCATGTGAAAAGTGTGTTTCCCATCAGAGAGAGCTCAGCCTTGTTAAATCCTATTCCCCCCCGGGGATACGGCAAAACCCCCGCTACATCGCCCCCCCCCCCCCCCTGTCCGCCCGGCAAGCAAACTCTCCCCAAAGCCTGTTAACAGTTTAAAAATCAATCATGTTTTATCTTCCTTATTATCGCTTTTCTACGACATGCTGATTGTGGCAGAAACCCGGGGAAAGTACGTCCCCCCGTCCCCGTCCCCAATAGATGCTGTATGGTATTGTGCCCATTCCTTTTATATGACGAGCCCCCCCCAATAGATGCTGTATGGTATTGTGCCCATTCCTTTTATATGACGAGCCCCCCCCCCCCCAATAGATGCTGTATGGTATTGTGCCCATCCCTTTTATATGACGAGCCCCCCCCCCCCCCCAATAGATGCTGTATGGTATTGTGCCCATTCCTTTTATATGACGAGCCCCCCCCCCCCCAATAGATGCTGTATGGTATTGTGCCCATTCCTTTTATATGACGAGCCCCCCCCCCCCCAATAGATGCTGTATGGTATTGTGCCCATTCCTTTTATGTGACGAGCCCCCCCCAATAGATGCTGTATGGTATTGTGCCCATTCCTTTTATATGACGAGCCCCCCCCAATAGATGCTGTATGGTATTGTGCCCATTCCTTTTATATGACGAGCCCCCCCCCCCCCCAATAGATGCTGTATGGTATTGTGCCCATTCCTTTTATATGACGAGCCCCCCCCCCCCCCCAATAGATGCTGTATGGTATTGTGCCCATTCCTTTTATGTGACGAGCCCCCCCCAATAGATGCTGTATGGTATTGTGCCCATTCCTTTTATGTGACGAGCCCCCCCCAATAGATGCTGTATGGTATTGTGCCCATTCCTTTTATGTGACGAGCCCCCCCCAATAGATGCTGTATGGTATTGTGCCCATTCCTTTTATGTGACGAGCCCCCCCCAATAGATGCTGTATGGTATTGTGCCCATTCCTTTTATGTGACGAGCCCCCCCCAATAGATGCTGTATGGTATTGTGCCCATTCCTTTTATATGACGAGCCCCCCCCAATAGATGCTGTATGGTATTGTGCCCATTCCTTTTATATGACGAGCCCCCCCCCCCCCAATAGATGCTGTATGGTATTGTGCCCATTCCTTTTATATGACGAGCCCCCCCTGAGTATTGAAGGGAACGATCGTTCAGGATGCATTTCTAAGAGACTCGGTTTTTCCCCCTCAAAATGTAATGGTTTGCTAAAGCGAAGGCAGAACGTAAAAAGATTATTTTGCTTGTCTCTACTCGTCCCTCTTCTTCTCATGCTAAAAAAAAAAAAAAAAAATTAATTACGTTCATTTTGGATCCAGTGATGTCATCACTGGGTCTCTGTGCTTCTCTATGAAAAGCTAGGCAGATCATGGCTGGTGGGAGGGGCCTGAAAGCACCCTGCCTCCTCCTCTCGAGAGTCAGCAAAAGAAAGGGGGTGGGCTCGCCCGCTCAACACACACGTGTCACCGGGCCGCTGAGCGCACGCTCACTGTGCTTTCCTATGACGGCTCTCAGTCCCCACTAACAACTGGTAAGTCAGACGGTCTCCTTAGGAGGACAACAGTGGACCCCTGTCTGCTCATGGGTCCACCCCGTTTAAAGGATGGGGCCCGGTCACCCCGTTTGAAAGGATGGGGCCCCCCTGTTGAAACTGATGGGACCCGGGCCCCCCTGTTTAAAACTGATGGGACCCGGCACCCCTGTTTAAACTGATGGAACACAGGCCCCATTTGAACTGTTGGGGCCCGGGTCCCCCTTTTGAACCGATGGGGCCCAGGCCCCATACAGGAGGAGGGCTGGCTGTACTGCCTTATTAGTAGCCCCATTTGTAAGGATACGTTTCTTTCTGATGACAACAGTGGCCTGGGTCCCCCTTTTAAACTGATGGGGCCGGGCCCCATACCCTGTTTGTTAGGGTATCAGCGGATGGTGCCTGGGTATTGTGTCTATCAGAAGCCTGTGTGACACGGTGACAACTCAGGAATGCAATTGGAGACAGAGTGTTGTCACCCGATTACAGGAAGTGCCAGAACAAGGCTCTTTAGGGCTGGATCCGCAGGGATTATTTTAACACCTTCCTTCCGCCCCAAGCAGCCCTTTAAAAGGTTATGAACGCATGGAGGGGGTGGCAAGGATCGGCGATTATAGTGCCAATCCTCAGTGGCGTCACTAGGGTTGGTGTCACCCGGTGCGGTAAAACATGGTGTCACCCCCCCCCCCCCCCTCTGTCTAGGCTGCCCAGCACCAAGCAGGCAGTGCACGGGCACGGGGCGCACCCCAAACCAACCCCTGTAAATTATAGTATAGGGCAGTATAGTGGCAGGTTAGGGTAGTATAGAGTGGTAAAGTGGCAGGTTGGTGTAGTGGGGTGGTATAGGACAGGTTAAGGTGGTATAGGGCATGTTGGGGTGATATAGGGTAGTTTGGGGTGGTATAGGGCAACTTAGAGTTGCATAGGGCAGGTTGGGGTGGTATAGGGCAAGTTAGGGTGGCATAGGGCAAGTTGGGATGGTACAGGGCAAGTTAGGGTGGCATTGGGGTGGTATAGGGCAAGTTATGGTGGCATAGGGCAGATTGGGGTGGTACAGGGCAAGTTAGGGTGGCACAGGGCAAGTTGGGGTGGCATGGGAAAGTTTGGGGTGGCACAGGGCAGGCTGGGTGGTACAGGGCAGGCTGGGGTGGTACAGGGCTGTTTGGGGGGGTACAGGGCAGGCTGGGGTGGTACAGGGCAGGCTGGGGTGGTACAGGGCTGTTTGGGGGGTGGTACAGGGCAGGCTGGGGTGGTACAGGGCAGGCTGGGCATGTCAGCTAAAAAAAACAAAAAAAAAGGGGATGGTGTCACCCCTATAGCGGGTGTCACCCGGTGTGGACCGCACCCCCCGCACCCCCCTAGCAACGCCTCTGCCAATCCTGCAGAAGAAAAGGGGCTAAAGTAATCCCTGGCGATCCTGCCATGAAGAGCCTTGTTCTGGCACTTCCTGTTATAGAGTGACAACGCTGTGTCCCCGCCTCCCAACTGTGCTCCCGAGTTGTCACCCTGGCTTCTGATAGAAACGCACAATACCAAGACACGGTCCGCTGTTATCATAAAGAAACCCAACCTTACAAACAGGGCTGCCAATAAGGCAGTACAGCCAACCCTCTAGTACGGGGCCCCATCAGTTTAAAAGGGGGGGGGACCTCTCCATCACCTACAGAACATTGGAGTATCAGCTTTGGGTGGGGCAACCCTATAAATAAAACCTTGCTCAGTCCAAAAAAGTCCCCCGGCTAAAAAAAAAAAAAAAAACCTTCAACCAAAAAGGGAGGATTCTTGGAGACCTACTCAAAACAGGAAACTTTTCTTTGTTGTCTTGAGCGAAACGCATGAGTCACTGCACTATCATAGCAACCCACGGCTTTGTGTGTCTGTGTGCGTGTGCGTGGCGGAGGGGACGGCCAAGGAACGCCGAAAAAGGCCCCCCCCCCCAGCCGACGCCGTCGTCTCCACAAATTGTTCTGCGCTCTGCGGTCCATTGTTTTCCAGCGGAGGAATTTTACACTTGCCGTCCCAAAAATAGCCAAAGCGAGTTAAAAATAGCCAACCCGCTGTAGATTCTCTGGCCAGGAAAAGGCGGAGAGGAAAAAAAAAAGTTGGAACAGGTCGGATTCCCGAAATGTGTTTTGGAAAAGCAGCTGGGAGGAATCTGTGAACCGGCAGAAGGATGGGACAACCACGGAGGAGGCATAGAGACTTCTATAGAGGGATGTACAGTAGAATACTCATGGTGTCTTACTAAAAGATTGGAAGTAAAAACGTGGAGCCGATCATCTCTGATAGAGCAGCCATTCTCAGCCGGGGCTCCATGGAACCTAGGGTTCCTCAAGGGGTGGTTAGGGGTTCCTTTAAGATGGGACTTTCCATCTGATGGTGCCTGCATAGGTCCAATGCCACTTGGAAGAGCCAGTGGGATTACTGAAAGGGTATAATTTAGTTCGGGGGGTTATTTTCTCACTTATCCCCACAGGGGTTCTAATGACCTCTGAAGGACTATTCTTACAAGGGGTTCATTTTCCCAATGACCCCTGAAGGACTGATCTTACGAGGGGCTAATTTTCCTAATTACACCTGAGAAACGAATCTTACAAGGGGTTAATTTTTTCCCCCCAATGGCCCTCGAAGGACCAATTTTACAAGGGGTTCATTTTGCCAATGACCCCTGAAGTACTAATCTTACAATATGTTAATTTTCCCAGTGATCCCCAAAGGATCGATCTTACTAGAGGTTCATTTTCCCAATGACCTCTGAAGGACAAATCTTACAGGGGGTTCATTTTCCCAGTGACCCCTAAAAAACTAATCCTACAATTGGATCGTTTTCCTAATGACCCCAGAAAGACTAATCTTACAATGGGTTCATTTTCCCAATGACCCCTGAAGGACCAATTTTACAATGGGTTACTTTTCCCAACGACCCCTGAAGGACCAATTTTACAAGGGGTTCATTTTCCCAATGACCCCTGAAGGACCAATCTTACAAGGGATTAATTTTTGCCAACGACCCCTGAAGGACCAATTTTACAGGGGGTTCATTTTGCCAATGACCCCTGAAGGA
Source organism: Rana temporaria (assembly GCF_905171775.1). Taxonomy (NCBI): domain Eukaryota; kingdom Metazoa; phylum Chordata; class Amphibia; order Anura; family Ranidae; genus Rana; species Rana temporaria. The sequence goes on from NC_053501.1 coordinate 108,546,144, forward strand.
CCAATTTTACAAGGGGTTCATTTTTGCAATGACCCCTGAAGGACCAATCTTACAATGGGTTACTTTTCCCAACGACCCCTGAAGGACCAATCTTACAGGGGGTTCATTTTCCCAATGACCCCTGAAGGACCAATCTTACAAGGAGTTCATTTTCCCAATGACCCCTGAAGGACCAATCTTACAAGGGGTTAATTTTTCCAATGTCCCCTGAAGGACTAATCTTAAAATGGATTAATTTTCCCAATGACCCCTAAAAGACTAATCCTACAATTGGATCATTTTCCTAATAAACCCAGAAGTGCTGTGCTGATCTTACAAGGGGTTCATTTTTCCAACGACCCCTGTAGGATCAATCTTACAAGGGGTTAATTTTTCCAAAAAATCCTAAAGAACTAATCCTACAAGGGGATCATTTTCCCAATGACACCCGAAAGACGAATTTTACAAGAGGATCATTTTCCTGATGACCCCTGAAGGATTAATCTTACAAGAGGATCATTTTCCCAATGGCCCCTGAAGGACTAATCCTACAAGGAGTTCATTTTTTCCGATGACCCCTGAAGGACTAATCCTACAAGGAGTTCATTTTTTCCAATGACCCTTGAAAGACTAATCTTACAAGGAGCTCCAAGATTTCAAGGATTCCTCAGGGGTAAAAAGGATGAGAAAAGCCCCAACATCAGCCATGGGTGCCAAGGCTTTAGGAAACGTGTCCTCCTCTCAAGAAGACAAACCAAAAGTGAAGGAAGCCCCACTACTGCCAAAAGCTTGCTTTGCCTTTTCCATAAACTTTGTTACACAGTGTGCATCACAAAAAAAAATGGCATCCACCACACCCTGCTCCTCCTCCAATGCATTTCACCCCAGGAGTTGCTTAATCATGTCAAATCGCATCTCAAATCGGCGGCAATGGCACTGTCCTAATCGGTGCGACGCCACATCTGCGGCGCTGCACCGATTTCAAAAAGTAGTTCCTGTACTACTTTTTGCGATTTCGGGCCGCGATTTACATTGAACCCTGCACAGATGTCTCTTAAATCGCGGCCGAAATCGCAGCAAAATCGCGGCAAATCGCAGCCGCGAAATCGCGGTAAAATCGAGATTTTTACCGCGATTTTGAATTCGCAGCAGTGTGAACCTAGCCTAAAGAGAAGATTTGAAAGGTGCTCCATTTTAAAAATGCAGTTCAATAAACAACAACATTGTGAAAATGTGAGCCGTGTATTGAGCTCCGTTCATCAATAGCTGAATTCTGATTGCTCTCCTCGTTCTTTGCGCATGGCTTTAGGTCTCATTCAGTGAAGTCTTTAAGCTCCTCCTTTTAGAAAGGTGGCCAAACTGTCCAGCCCACAACAAAGGGGACCAGAGCCGTTTCCGCGTATCTGTCGAATCAGCACGTGGCCCTTCTTGCAAGTGCCGGAATTCACACTAACACCTGTTCACGACGGCGCTGGATCCAATTATGCTTGTGCTGCTCCATCTGCTAATTAAAAACCTGCAGTTCTATCTTTAGCTATGAGGGGAAAATGCTACCTGTGTGTTAAAAAAAAAAGTATTGGTACCATTCCAGAAAACATTTCATCTCCATGCCTAGGAATTCAACGTATGACTCCTGCCCTATAAAAAGGTTCAAAATGGCAGCCCTGAAGGAAGAAATAGTACGAGGGTCAACTGTCCAAAGCGTTGCCGCTTCATAAATGTCAAACCTCTATGGTTTATTTTTAAGCAACAGGTCAAGTGTATTCAGAAAAGGTGTATCTTTTCTCTCACTTATGTTTACTAACGTGCAACAGGGGTAGTTGGCCAGCCCAGAACTTTCTGTGACCGGTCATGGACAAACAAGACTCCTGATGGGTTTTTCAGAGTGTTCCCAGGCCCACCCCCAAGAGCCATAACTGCTTCCATGTGTCCCAGGTCCGAGTTTTCCAGAAACAGATCTATTAAAACATCTCAGAGGCCATATATGTGAAAAATTCTGTAATCTGTAGCAACCAGTCGAAACTCAGCTTTACTGGTCTTCACCCAACCTCCGTAAAAATCAGTTGAAACTCAGCTTTACTGGTCTTCACCCAACCTCCGTAAAAATCAGTTGAAACTCAGCTTTACTGGTCTTCACCCAACTTCCATAGAAATCAGTTGAAACTCAGCTTTACTGGTCTTCACCCAACTTCTGTAAAAATCAGTTGAAACTCATCTGAACTGGTCTTCACCCAACTTCCATAGAAATCAATTGAAACTCCGCTTTACTGGTCTTCACCCAACTTCCATAGAAATCAGTTGAAACTCAGCTTTACTGGTCTCCACCCAACTTCCATAGAAATCAGTTGAAACTCAGCTTTACTGGTCTTCACCCAACTTCCATAGAAATCAGTTGAAACTCAGCTTTACTGGTCTTCACCCAACTTCTGTAAAGATCAGTTGAAACTCAGCTTTACTGGTCTTCACACAACTTCCATAAAAATCAGTTGAAACTCAGGTTTATTGGTCTTCACCCAACTTCCATAGAAATCAGTTGAAACTCAGCTTTACTGGTCTTCACCCAACTTCCGTAAAAATCAGTTGAAACTCAGCTTTACTGGTCTTCACCCAACTTCCGTAAAAATCAGTTGAAACTCAGCTTTACTGGTCTTCACCCAACCTCCGTAGAAATCAGTTGAAACTCAGCTTTACTGGTCTTCACCCAACCTCCGTAGAAATCAGTTGAAACTCAGCTTTACTGGTCTTCACCCAACTTCCATAGAAATCATTTGAAACGCAGCTTTACTGGTCTTCACCCAACTTCCGCATAAAAGCCAAATGCTTTTTTAGAGCAAATGGTTAGAACTTATCAATCTTTATTGCTGTTGGTATTCTTACCTAGATTGCCCCCCTCTTCCTGTCCCGACAGGAAGAGAAAACTTTCCAGAAGTCGCACAAAATCAGACCTTTGACATCATTAATTGGGAGGTCAATTTTGTCTTTGGTCATGTTCCGGTAGTAAGTCACAAGTTTTCGAAGGTTTTTTCCCCCTCTTAGTTCATGTTTTGTTAGAATTTGTAAAATTTTGTATTGTTCCTTCACTTTCTGCTCTAGTAACAGAAAGGACTTGAGGGTGAATCTCAGACAGTAGACAGTATTAAGAAGCTAACCAAAGGTTTTACCCCTTTTCCATGATGTCCTAAAAAGTCTCAGGAAGGGCCTTCACAATTTTCAATGAGAAAATGCTTGTAGTTCTAATGTATGCAAGATGTTTAATTGCATTTAATAGAATATCCATTCTTAACCAGGGTTCCTCAAGAAATTCGATCAACAAAGAAAAAAAACGGCGCAAACGCCTACCTCCAGCACTTTATTAAAGGGTTAAAAGGTACAAATTATACTCCCAAACCAAAAAGGTTTAGTAGCATTTCAACATGACAGAATCCAGAAGTCAGCCTTCCAACCTCATGGAATTATGCAGATGACAGACCAGCTGACGGGTTTCGGGGAACTTGCCCCCTTCCTCAGATCAACAGCCATTGCTCTAAAGGGGGCAAAAAGCCACCCTTACAGACATAAAAATAATCATTGGCGTCATGCTGTTGCCTCTGCCAAGTGGCGTTGGACTTGGAATTATGGAGGCACCAAGGTGCTGAAGGTTAGTCCACCACAGCTCAATAAACCCCCTAAAAGCCTCTGGAGGAACCAAGGAACAATTTAGCCTTGACACTTTACATTAATGATGCGAATGCCTTGGGCATTGTGCATAGGCAATGCGGCCTTCCACATATCAGGGAATCCAGTACGGCACAAACAAATAATAAAAAGGGCACAAATGCTGAGTGCATTACCTCCAGCATTTAGGATTAAAAAGTACAAATTATACTAACAAACCAAATAGGATTAGTAGTGTTTCAACATGACGGATTCCAGAAGTCAGCCTTTCAACCTCATGGAATTATGAGACCAGCTGACGGGTTTCGGGGGTGCCTGCCCCTTTCCTCAGAGCAACAGCCATTGTATTTTCAGCCAGTCCCCCAAAATACATCAGCTGATCTGTCATCCACATATATCCATGTGTTTGGAAGGCTGACTTCAGGATTCTGTCATATTGGAAGGCTGACTTCTGGATTCTGTCATGTTGATACGCTTACTAATCCTATTTAGTTTGTAAGTATCATTTGTACTTTTTAATCCTTTAATAGTGCTGGAGGTAATGCACCCTAGGTGCCCTTTTTGTTCTTTGTTCAGTACTGGATTCCCCCAATCTGTGGAGGGCTACATCACCCTTAGGCTTAATGTACACGGGACGTTTTAAAACCTCTCCTGAACGATTTAACTTGACAGATAGTAGCCGATGTTTAAAAAAAATGTCCCTTTGCCACGTTTACATGCCGCGTTTAAGTTTACCAGCAGCAGTGTACATGAAGCCTTAGGCCTCGTAAACACGACCGTTTTCCTCGACAGAATCCATCAAGAAACTTGGTTTCAGAGCTTTTTTGCCGAGGAAAACGGCCGTGTGTATGTTTTTCATCGAGAAAACGATCGAGGAACTCGACGAGAGTCTCAATTTCCTCGTCGTGTTCCTCGTCGGGCTGGTTTTCGACGAGAAACACATTCGTGTGTATGCTTAGAAACCCGCACATGCTCAGAATAAAGTATGAGACGGGAGCGAACCTTCGGTAAAAGTAGCGTTCGTAATGGAGATAGCACATTCGTCACTCTGTAACAGACTGAAAAGCGCGAATCGTCACTCAAACTTTTACTAACACGCGGCAACAGGAGATTAGCAAAAGCAGCCCCAAGGGTGGCGCCAATGGAATGGAACTTCCCTTTTATAGTGCCGTCGTACGTGTTGAACGTCACCGCGTTTGAGAACGACGAGATTTTGTCTTGACAGTGTGTACGCAAAGAAAGCTGGTCAAGTTTCTCAACAAGCCTAACAAGGAACTCATCGAGGAAAACAATGTTTCATTCACGACGAGTTCCTCGGTCGTGTGTACGAGGCCTCATATTCAGCCAGAGTTGCACAGTGGTCATGGCATTTGTATCATTTATGGCAAACTTCCATAAGATATCTGACCACTAAAGTGTCAAGTTTACATTGTTCCTTGGTTCCTCCAGAGGTTTCCAGGGGGTTCTTTGAGCTGTGGTGGACTGATCTCCCCATCTTGGTGCCTCCATAGATCCAGGTCCAACGTCACTTGGCAGAGGCAGCAACACGACACCAATGATTATTATTATTCTGTAAGAATGGCGTTCTGCCCGATTTAGGGCAATGGCTGTTGCTTCGAGAAAGGGGGAAAGTCCTCCGAAACACGTCAGCTGGTCTGTCATCTGCATTTATGGTAAAGTGTCAAGGTTAAATTGTTCCTTGGTTCCTCCAGAGGCTTTTAGAGGGTTTATTGAGCTGTGGTGGACTAACCTTCCACCTTGGTGCCTCCATAATTCCAAGTCCAACGCCACTTGGCAGAGGCAACAGCATGACACCAATGATTATTTTTATGTCTGTAAGGGTGGCTTTTTGCCCCCTTTAGAGCAATGGCTGTTGATCTGAGGAAGTCCCCCGAAACCCGTCAGCTGGTCTGTCATCTGCATAATTCCATGAGGTTGGAAGGCTGACTTCTGGATTCTGTCATGTTGAAATGCTACTAAATCTTTTTGGTTTGCGAGTATAATTTGTACTATTTAACCCTTTCTGCCCCCTTTCTGAGGGGAACATTCTGATCACCAATACAACGGACCCATTTTTTCACTCCGATTATATCATTTTAGCAGGGGGTTCCCTGAGATCTCGAAATGATCTCAAGTTTTTTTGGAGTAAAAAAGGTTGAGAAAAGCCGTAACAAAAGACCTGTACAGGTACAGCTGGTCCTAGCATGTACCAGCCCCGTCCTTTATCCTGAAGAAAAGATCTGTAAAAACCCACATTTCTGCTTGTGCTCTTCCCAACATTGCACGACTTTCTTTGAATATCCTGTGAACTTTACACCTCCGCATCCTAAGCACGTCTTCCTGTGAAAACTGCTTCCTAACTACCACAGCCCCAGGAGTCGGGTAACACAATCCTCAGAAAATGACGCTTAAAATAGTTAACTCTGATGGAAAAGCTGCAAAAAAAAAAAAAAAACACAACAAGAGATGACCCAGTTCATGACTCAGGCTCTATTTTAGAAAAGATGGTTTTCGATTGCTGGAATTATTTTTCCCCTCCCAGAATAGTCAGATTTATGCGGGGCAGAGAACCCCCCAGTTTAACTTAAACTTTAAGGCAAATTAATGCCTCTTGCCACCCCCCAGAAAACTGTCTTGGCCTGCCTTTGGTTACACTAGCCTTGCTTTAGTAGTACAGGTCAGACCAGGGCCAGCTATAGGAAATCCATGCATTTATTAATCATATGAATATAAGTAGCACGTTTACTGACCGCCTTAACCAGGGGTCTCCAAACTTTCTAAACAAAGCGCTCCCCGTCGTTGGCGCCTGCGACAGGAACAACGCTCCCCGTCGTTGGCGCCTGCGACAGGAACAGCGCCCCTGTCGTTGGCGCCTGCGACAGGAACAGCGCCCCCGTCGTTGGCGCCTGCGACAGGAACAGCGCCCCCGTCGTTGGCGCCTGCGACAGGAACAGCGCCCCCGTCGTTGGCGCCTGCGACAGGAACAGCGCCCCCGTCGTTGGCGCCTGCGACAGGAACAGCGCCCCCGTCGTTGGCGCCTGCGACAGGAACAGCGCCCCCGTCGTTGGCGCCTGCGACAGGAACAGCGCCCCCGTCGTTGGCGCCTGCGACAGGAACAGCGCCCACGTCTACTGACACCCTTACCAGGGGTCTCCAAACTTTCTAAACAAACTTTACTATCCTTCAGGCTTTAGAGGGGGCGGACTGTGGCCGTGGAACAGCGCCCCGTCGTTGGCGCCTGCGACAGGAACAGCGCCCCGTCGTTGGCGCCTGCGACAGGAACAGCGCCCCGTCGTTGGCGCCTGCGACAGGAACAGCGCCCCGTCGTTGGCGCCTGCGACAGGAACAGCGCCCCGTCGTTGGCGCCTGCGACAGGAACAGCGCCCCGTCGTTGGCGCCTGCGACAGGAACAGCGCCCCGTCGTTGGCGCCTGCGACAGGAACAGCGCCCCGTCGTTGGCGCCTGCGACAGGAACAGCGCCCCGTCGTTGGCGCCTGCGACAGGAACAGCGCCCCGTCGTTGGCGCCTGCGACAGGAACAGCGCCCCGTCGTTGGCGCCTGCGACAGGAACAGCGCCCACATCTACTGACAGCCTTAACCAGGGGTCTCCAAACTTTCTAAACAAAGTTTACTATCCTTCAGGCTTTTGCACAGGAACAGCTTCCCGTCGTTGGCGCCTGCCACAGGAACAGCGCCCCGTCGTTGGCGCCTGCCACAGGAACAGCGCCCACGTCTACTGACAGCCTTAACCAGGGATCTCCAAAGTTTACTATCCTTCAGGCTTTTGCACAGGAACAGCGCCCCGTCGTTGGCGCCTGCCACAGGAACAGCGCCCCTTCGTTGGCGCCTGCCACAGGAACAGCCCCCCGACGTAGGCGCCTGCCACAGGAACAGTGCCCCGATGTAGGCGCCTGTGACGGGAACAGCGCCCCGTCGTTGGCGCCTGCGACGGGAACAGCGCCCCGTCGTTATCGTCAGTGGAAGCAATAGTGTCCCCAAGGGCCGGATAAAGGCACACAAAGGGCCACAGTTTGGAGAACACTGGCCTAAACTATTGCCTGCAATGCCTCCCTGAACCATGTCAATGATGTGTAGGAGAAGGGCACAGCTTACAACAAAGCTGTTAGCTCTTGGTGGACCAGACTGGATGGCTGCTTTGACCATACAAGACCGGTGCTCTTTAGAACAGTCACAAAGAGCTGAAAGAAATTCTGTTGCTCTTAAAAAGGACTGTAGGCTGTTTATTGCCTCCAGCAGACACTGAAAAAAAAAATTGGACTTGGGGGCTCGGCTGTTGCTATACACCAGCTTTATTAATCCAGACCAGATCTCCAGGAATCTCGACCAAGCTGAGACCACAGGTCCCTCAACTTCTAGAAGACAACAAGAACTCTATTCAGTCCCACGCCTAGGCCCAGCACCATCTCTGAGGGACGTTGTTTAAAGAAACACACAATTCTTTTAAAGCACATAAACACAGGGCTGTCTATACAGCCGTTACAAGGGCATTAATTATTTTTCACCTTCTAGCAAGTCCCAGTTACGGGTCTAAATCTGCCCGAGGTCAACATAAGAATAGAGGGAGTGATTTGTTTTAGTCAGATCTGCCCACTTCGCCTACAATCAGTTCTTTCTTAAAAGGTTAAAAATGGCTAAAGTTTTGAGGGCTGCTTGGTGGTCATTTTGTTAGACGACAACAAGCACCAAACAATTAAATACAACCAGTAAGTACTTGAATTTTACTTGTTTCAGCCTTTTTTTAATCCACTGAACAGCAGATTTTAGACTGGGGGGAGGAAGAGCTAAGTACTTTAAACCAAGGGTCTCCAAACTTACTAAACAAAGGGCCAGTTCACGGTCCTTTAGGTTTAAAAGGTGGCCAGTGAAAGTAAACAATGCCCCATCATTGGTTTTAATGGGAGCAATAGAGCCCCATCATTGGCGTCAGTGGGAGCAATGGTGCTCCATCATTGGCGTCAGTGGGAGCAATGGTGCTCCATCATTGGCGTCAGTGGGAGCAATGGTGCTCCATCATTGGCGTCAGTGGGAGCAATGGTGCTCCATCATTGGCGTCAGTGGATGGAACGGTGCCCCATCACTGGCGTCAGTGGATGGAACGGTGTCCCATCACTGGCGTCAGTGGATGGAACGGTGTCCCATCACTGGCGTCAGTGGATGGAACGGTGTCCCATCACTGGCGTCAGTGGATGGAACGGTGTCCCATCACTGGCGTCAGTGGATGGAACGGTGTCCCATCACTGGCGTCAGTGGATGGAACGGTGTCCCATCACTGGCGTCAGTGGATGGAACGGTGTCCCATCACTGGCGTCAGTGGATGGAACGGTGTCCCATCACTGGCGTCAGTGGATGGAACGGTGTCCCATCACTGGCGTCAGTGGATGGAACGGTGTCCCATCACTGGCGTCAGTGGATGGAACGGTGTCCCATCACTGGCGTCAGTGGATGGAACGGTGTCCCATCACTGGCGTCAGTGGATGGAACGGTGTCCCATCACTGGCGTCAGTGGATGGAACGGTGTCCCATCACTGGCGTCAGTGGATGGAACGGTGTCCCATCACTGGCGTCAGTGGATGGAACGGTGTCCCATCACTGGCGTCAGTGGATGGAACGGTGTCCCATCACTGGCGTCAGTGGATGGAACGGTGTCCCATCACTGGCGTCAGTGGATGGAACGGTTTCCCATCATTGGCGTCAGTGGATGGAACGGTGTCCCATCATTGGTGTCAGTAGATGAAATGATGGCCCATCATTTGTGTCAGTGGATGGAATGGTGTAACATCATTGGTGCAATTGGATGAAATGGTGCCACTCCCATCGGTGTCAGTGGATGCAATGGTGCCCCAAGGGACAGATATAGACAACCAAAGGGCCACATCCAGCCCAGTTTGGAGACCACTGCTCTGAGGGTTTACGACAGGGGTCTCTAACTGGCAGTCCTCCAGCTGTTGTGAAACTACAAGTCCCATCATGCCTCTGCCTGTGGGAGTCATGCTTGTAACGGTCAGCCTTGCAATGCCTCATGGAACTTGTAGTTTTGCAACAGCTGGAGGGCCACCAGTTTGAGGCCCCTGCTTTACGGCATGAATATAGGATAACAATGAAAAGGCTAACAGGAGGGGTGGGCAGAAAGATGACCTCATCAGCCCGTTGCTACCCCTTCATTGATCAATCACTTGTTGGGGCCGGGACCATGCCAACTGCAAGTCAGGTCACCAGCCTGACAGCAGAAGTGCGTAAATCTCAGGAGATGGAGGTATTTTAGCTACCTGGAATAGAAAACTCCATGCAGTTCCGGTTTATGGAGGGAAATAGGCACAAGAGCCAGTCACGCAAAGCTACGATAGAAACCCCTTTACGACAGTTGCTTACTTTTTATCATGTCCGATGTTCCTCAACTTGCTTTTGCCATTTAGACAGAACAGGTCCTGGGAAACCCCTCAGAACCAGGTAATCAATACGAACCTTGTGTCATGTGGCAATGGGCAAGTGTTCCACTATCAGCCTGTTAAAATGGATGTCACTGATAATTTGGAAGTAAAATACCCTGGATCTTATCTTTGGGATGCAATACAGCCATTACTAATCTTCCCGACACTTTAGCTGTCACTGGACTCTATCTCCTATGATGCATCACCTGCCAAGACACTTAGCAATTGACCAAGATGCCTGGTTTTGGTCACTCTCCTACACAAATCTTAAAGAGCTTTTCCACTTTCTGTCTCGAAACTCCAGCCGATCATCTACAATCACTTCAAGCACAAAGCCACCCAAAAGTTTTTGTTTTTTTTGCCTGCCATGGGTTTCGAAATCTTAACCACCTACTATGGAAACCCTGCTGGCATTCTTAAAAAAAAGATCCTTGACACGAAAAAAAAAGAAAGCTTGGTTAAGTCTCAGACCTGCTTGTCGGAATTAGTACTAACCCAAGCCATACATGGGTCGAATTTCGAAAGAATTTTCTTTTTCGAAAATCTTATCTAAGAATTTTCGTTCGTATTTCGCATCATTAAAGTGGGCTGCAGCAACAGCCAATTTCCATGTGGCCATTGAATTTTAATAAATCGGATATGTTGAAAAATTTTTGAAAACAGAAAGATTTTCTAATCAATGATGGGAGAATCCTGCGAGAAATGTAATCGAAAAAGAAATGTGCATGTGCAAGAAAAGAAAATTCCCAGAAAGAAAAGAAGATTTCCAGACACAAAAATTATTTTCTGTAGCATCATGAGGTGAAATTGAAGGTTTGGTTGGTCGAAATTTTAAAATCAATGGTGGCATGGCCTGCCTATAAGGCCTCGTACACACGATAGGTTAAACAGAGGACAACGGTCTGATGGACCATTTTCATTTTCATTGGTCAAAACCGATCGTGTGTGGGCCCTATAGGTTATTTAACCATCGGTTAAAAAAAAGCCAACTTGCTTAAAATTTAACCGATGGATTCCTAACCGACAGGTCAAAACCGATCGTTAGTAGGCACGACCATCAATTAAAAATCTACGCATGCTCAGAATCAAGTCGACGCATGCCTGGAAGCATTGAACTTCATTTTCAGCACGTCGTTGTGTTTTATGAAACCGCGTTCTGACACGATCGGTTATTTAACCGATGGTGTGTGGGCGGGACGGACCATCAGTCAGCTTCATTGGTTAACCGATGAGAACGGTCCTTCAGACCGTTCTCATGGGATGGACTGAGCGTGTGTACGAGGCTTAAGGCTGATCAATGGAGGACCCAAGTGAGATAACCATGCCAATAACCTGTAAGGGAAAGTAGAAATCTTCTACCAGTTCACTCAAAGAAAACATCAGCTTTGCCGCACAAGAAAAGCTCCCTGTCAAACCTTCTGTCCTCTCGTGCGATTTCTCTATCCCAGATATCAAGTGTTGTCTACTTGTGGACCAAATACACGGCTGTTCATATGTCAAATGCCCATTGTTTGAGTGACATGTG
>NC_053501.1:108562750-108707750 GCF_905171775.1 Rana temporaria
AAAAAAGTAATAGTACAGCACAATGAATATAAATCCTGTATAATAATAATAATATTATATTAGTAAAAATTATAATAACAATTATACTAGTAATAGTACAGCACAGGAAGTTATCAGCTCAATTACTATAAATCCTGTTTAATAGTAATATAATATTAAAAATAATAATAAAAATGCTAATAATAATAATAATAGTACAGCACATGAAGTTATCAGCTCAATGACTATAAATCCTGTATAATAGTAATACAATATTAAAAATAATAATAATAGTACAGCGCAGGAAGTTATCAGCTCAATGAATATAAATCCTATATAATAATAATAATATAATATCATTAAAAATAAAAATTATAATAATAATAGTAAATCATACAGCACAGGAAGTAATCAGCCCAGTGAATATAAATCCTGTATAATAATAATAAAAATTATAAAAATAGTAATAGTACAGCACAGAATGTTATCAGCTCAATGAATTTAACCCTGTATAATATAAATCCTGTATACTAATAATAAAATAAAATATTAAAAATAATAACAATAGTCATAGTACAACACAGGAAGTTATCAGCTCAATGAATATAAATCCTGTAATACAATAATAATAATATTAATAGTAAAAACAGTAAAAATTATTTAAAAAAATTATAACTATAATAATAACTATAATAAGAATAGTATGGCACAGGAAGTTATCAGCTCAATTAACTTCTGGCAGGATCAACAGGTATTATTTTTTTTGCACTTCTCGAACAGATTTAACCAAATGCTTCCGATGGTACATTTAGCTCCTTCCCGCCCACTCCAGCATCTCTTTAAAGGGTTCTGGGAAGGACTGGATGGGGGGGATCATGAGACCATGGAGATTGGCTGTAACAGTGGTCACATGATCAGGAGCTGGTGCCACCGGCTACCCATCATTATTGGGGTCGGTGAGCCTCATTTGATAGCTGGGCTCCTGGCACGCTCTCAGCTCAGAGACCTCAATCGCCCAGTGGCCCATGTGTGCGCCCGTTAAAGCCCACCCTTCAGATGTGGGCAGCAACGGGTTAAACGGACCAAAAAAGGGGGCAAATAAAATAAGTTAATTGTTAAGATGTTCAATATATCTGTACATATAGGTGCACCAGTCATAACGAAGGATGGCTGCGGAGGTGAGCGGCACAGCGATTTGCGTCCAATGACAATACTCCAAATACCATCCTCGATCAAGTAAGCATATGTCGAATTCCGATTGGCTGCTGTAAGTTTCTGAACATGCACGCTGCCTTCGCCTTATAAAAATCTGAGGATTTACTCTATATATAGTAAAAGGCATCAATAAAAGTTAGTACAGTTGGCCAGGCTGCTCCCCCCCCTGTTCTCCGGCTTATCGTGCTTCACTTAGAGCCAGACACAAAGTGATACAGACATGCTCAGCACATGGATACTGTGAACCCGGTTTCCATAGCGACTATCACCACGCAACAGCTCCAAGGTCTTGCCCTCCTTGATGCTCGGAGAGGTGGAGAAGGCACAGGCATGGCAGCAAAAGCTCCGGGGAGTCTGCCAGCGCCGTGTCGCTGCCCCTCGCCGCAAGGGGCCCGTTAACCCCCCGAACGCTGGGCAATCCCCGGCTTTGCATAACCTGGAATAAAAAAATAAAAAAGGAAAAGTTTCCTTCCAACGTTTAACATCTGATAAGTTTATAGAATACGCGCTGCGAAACACACAATGCGCGTTTTCTTTCGGCGCAATCTTATCTCCGTCCAGTAGCGCACAAGTGCCTTTGGCTCAGTATAGAGGATATTAGGCTTTCAGCGATAAAAGATTCAGCGCATAAGCGACAATGACCCTGCCAGACTAGAATTAGGAGCAAGCGTCGCCAGGTGTGAGCGACTTAAAAAGCGAACTCCGGTCAAAAAAGTTTTCTATGAAATATATTCAATAGCCACAAAGGACATAAACCCGCTTTGTTTGTACCAAAGTCCTTTGCAAACCCAGATGTTCCCTTGTAAGGTTGCGGTGACATCATCACTGTGCTGCACCTACCCTGAGCAGAGAACAGAGCAGTTGGAGGGGCCCAGCAAGCTCCACCTACTACAGAAAACAGGAGGGGGCGGAGACAAGATCGGGGATGAGCTTGGGTGTGCGTTGATCCAAGTCTGAACCAACCTGAGCAATCCCACCACTGTGCAAGGCCAACCAACCTGAGCAATCCCACCACTGTGCAAGGCCAACCAACCTGAGCAATCCCACCACTGTGCAAGGCCAATCATCTGCGATGGGGGCATTTCCCACCCCACAGCCACACAAGGGGCATGTATATGTGCAGCTGTAAGGCCCTGTACACACAATCAGACCAAACCGATGAAAACGGACTGAAGTTCAGTTTCATCGGTCCAAACCAACCGTGTGTGGGCCCCCATTGGTCAGTTATCCTTCGGTCCAAAAATTTAGAACTTGCTTTAAAATTGGACCGATGGACGCCTGACCGCCTGGTTAGTACGCAAAAGCATCGGTTCCAAACCCGCTCATGCTCAGAAGCATTGAACTTCATTTTTTTCTGCACGTCGTTGTGTTTTACGTCGTTGGACTCGATCAGTTTTTGAACTGATGGTGAGTAGGCACATAAGACCATCAGTCAGCTTCATCGGTTAACCGATGAAACGGACCTTCAGTCCGTTTTCATCGGTTTGGTCTGATCGTGTGTACAGGGCCTAAGGAGCAGACTTCCTTTTTTCTTTTTTTTTCTCAAGGCCACGGTGCATTGAGTAAAAACGTAGCACCAAAAGGCGAACAAAAAAAGTGCACATAAACACACAAAAAAAGTGCACCAAGGGTGTGTCATATGGTTCCCTCTCGAAGAGGAAGGACCCCCCCCCCTGATCAGGGCTCAAGACTCCTTATGGGGGAGTAAGGGACACTTAGGTCCACCTAGACCAGGGGTCTTCAAACTACGGCCCTTCAGTTGTTCAGGGACTACAATTCCCATCACGCCTATGTCTGTAAAATATTAGAATTTTACAATGCCTCATGGGACGTATAGTTCTGCAATAGCTGAAGGGCCGTAGTTTGGAGATCCCTGACCTAGACAAAGGGCCCAGTGCACCCCTCTCCTCATGACAAAATGATGCCGACCAATCAGTACTAGGTGGTGGGGATCTCCTAAAGGTAGATGAAGAAGGAACATAAGGGCCACAGATTCTCCCCCTATACTTCAGAGTAGTCCAGAAGTCCCACGCCTTACAATCCATGTGAAAAAAAAGGCACACTTAGGTCCATCTAGCCAAAATGCCAGGTAGACCCCACTCTTCATAGTCAGTCAAAGCCAACCAACAAGTACTGGTTGAGGGACTCTCCTGAAGAGAGACCCCTCCCACACACCCTACAATACATGTGAAAAAGGCCATACTTTGGTCCACCTAGCCAAAAGGCCGGGCGAACCCCACTCCTCATGGTTAGCTGAAGCTAACCAACAACTACTGATTACTTCACCTTTGAAGAGTGACACCCCCCACACCCTAAAATCTATGTAAAAAAAAAGACCCTCCTAGACTTCAGGGAGGAAGACCCACACCCTACAATTCATGTGGGGGGGGGGAGCACACTTTGGTCCACCTAGCCAATAGGCCCAGGCAGACCCAGTTCTTCATGGTCATCCAAATCCAACCAACGAGTACTGGTTGAGGGACTTTCCTGAAGAGAGATGCCCCCACACCCTACAATCCATGTGAAAAAAGCCTCCCCTAGACTTTAGGGCAGGCCAGAAGACCCACACCCTGCAATCCATGTGAAAAAAGCCTCCCCTAGACTTTAGGGCAGGCCAGAAGACCCATACCCTACAATCCATGTGAAAAAAGCCTCCCCTAGACTTTAGGGCAGGCCAGAAGACCCACACCCTGCAATCCATGTGAAAAAAGGCACACTTTTGTCTACCTAGCCAAAAGGCCAGGTGGATCTCCTCTTCATGGTCAGCCAAAGCCAACAAAACAAGTACTGGTTGAGGGACTCCTCTGAAGAAAGAACCCCCCACGGCAAGGAAGGAAGTAACCTTATGGCCACACATCCTCCCCCTAGACTTCAGGGTAAGCCAGAAGACCCACACCCTACCATCCACGTGAAAAATGGCACATGCATAAGGGTAGGTGTGACACACATGGAGTAAAAATAAAGCCTAGGCCACTTATGATTAGGCGAGTACAGAGGCAGAATCGGTCAGGTAGGTTCAGATTAGACTCCGAGTTCACCTGAGCTTATCCCTAGTTCTAATGTGTTACTTTCCCTTCACTACCTGTCCCATAGTCACAACAGGTAGCAACAGGAAAAAAAACCTCTTCGCTGTGACCCAAACAAATGTCCCCCCAATCCTGTTACAGTGACAACCTAAAATTTAGAATTTTACCAACCATGCTGAGAAATTCTAAATGCTCACAATGCAATTTTTTGCGCAAATGAAGATGATCTAGAGAAATCAAAGTTTGCAAATCATATTAAGAGCATATGCCTTCTCTGAGGTGACCAAAACAGGGAAATATCTGTGTTGTGGTTAAACCTTTTAACCTAAATAGAGCACCCTCAGGAAGTAGAGAGATGAAATCTAAGAAAAATGGGGGCACTTGACGTTGTGGCCAGAGTAGGCCTAAGTGTGCCATTGGTGGTTAGAGCCCCAACCCCCCCCCCCCCCCCATAAGTAAGTACACAATGGCCACAAGGTCTAGATTTTTGGCTCTGGAAGTTTCCACTGAAGAGTCATACTACTGCAAGGACCAGAAAGATACGATTGCCATATCTGCCCTGGGCTGCCTGGTATAAAATGCCAACACTGGGGTACCTAAAGCAAGCCAGCAAAACAAAAAGACTGTTTATTGCTTCAGGGCCTATTCACACCTATGCGTCCCTGTTACCTTAACGTGTTTTTAATTTTGTTTGCCTGTTCATTTTCGTAAGGCCGTTAAGTTTACCTCTCCTAATCAAATACTGGTTCCATTTGTGGCCAACGCAGCATACAAAAATGCCTCTCTATTCACATCTACGCTACTGTACATTAAATGCATAAGTGTCAATCCAGCCTCAGGGCTCAATTACACCCATGCATTGGGCAAAGCAGGACCAACACGAAGACAAGGCAGAGTTGCCCTTTACTAAACCCAACCTATGCAGGTAAGTGGTGCCTGTAGACGAATCCTTATCCTGCCTTGTTGCTAGGATGTTGCTAAAATAATTCCAGTACTTCCACCATCATGGAGCTTATTTCTCAGATTCAAACCCCTTCACACACCCTCTCTCCCCTGACGCAGTAGTTATGAGCTCAGCATTTGAGAGCTAGCTCCTGTGATGGTGGAGGTTAACCATAAGAGCTAGGCAGTGGCGGTTCGTCCACTCTGGCTCTCGCCCGCCACCGAGTCTAATACCATACATTCATGCATTGCATGAATGTATGTTATTGTTGCCAGCTGCCGCTGGTCTATTCAGATGGCCAGAAATTGAGTGCCGGCCACCTGAATAACGGCAGCTGGTTGGTTGTGCGGAAGTGCCTATCAGAGACAGTGGCTCTGATAGGCTTTCCGAGTACAGCCCTCGGCTCCCGGATGTCTTATCCTCGGAACGCATGGGGGGTGCGTCCCTTGGATAAGACTGACGGCCGTCTCAGCCAATCAGGTTCCTCGATTCTGGTTATCGGTAACCTGATTGGCTGAAGCGTCACCAAGGCAGGAGAAGAGGACATCGAGGGACGAGGAAGGAGTAAGGTAAGTGCATTTTACAGGGCACATCGGCGACAATGGGCAGGGCACATCGGCGACAATGGGCACAGAGGCATCAATGGGCACAGTGGTGACAAAGGGCACAGTGGCATCAATGGGCACAGTGGCATCAATGGGCACAGTGGCATCAATGGGCACAGTGGTGACAATGGGCACAGTGGCAACAATTAAAGGGCACAGTGACATGCACAGTGGCAACAGTGGGCACCGTGGCGACAATTAAAGGGCACAGTGGTGACAATTGGCACAGTGGCGAAAATTGAGGGGCACAGTGGCTGCAGTTGATGGCATGGCACAGTGGTGACAATTGATGGCACAGTGGCTGTGTTTGATGGCATGGCACAGTGGCTGCGTTTGATGGCATGGCACAGTGGTGCGAATTGATGGCATAGTGACTGCATTTGATGGAATGGCACAGTGGTGATAATTGATGGCACAGTGGCTGCGTTTGATGGCATGGCACAGTGGTGCGAATTGATGGCATAGTGACTGCATTTGATGGAATGGCACAGTGGTGATAATTGATGGCACAGTGGCTGCGTTTGATGGCATGGCACATTGGTGCGAATTGATGGCATAGCACAGTGGTGATAATTGATGGCACAGTGGCTGCGTTTGATGGCATGGCACAGTGGTGACAATTGATGGCACAGTGGCTGCATTTGATGGGCACAGTGAGGCTGCAATTTCTTTCTTTTTTTTTTTCGTTTGCGCCCCCCCAAAAAATTTGAGCACCAGCCGCCACTGGAGCTAAGAGTCTCTTAGCAACATCCTAGCAACAAGGAAGGATGGCATGATGCAATCTCTAGGAACAACAAAACGGGACAGGATGATATCATTCTTGGAATTTTTTTTAGTCAGGCTTCCAGAGGTTTGTAAATGGCCTACACCTATAGCAAGGGCATTATTCAACTTTGGTTAAAGCTGTATAGTTTGTTTTCATCTACAGCTGTCTTAAGTCCCATTGGTTCAGCTCACAACACTGGCTGATAAAAGGTAGGACATGCTGCATTTTTAAACAGTGCCGTATGTTGCAACGCACTAGAGCGCACTGACATTATGTGTCATTTTAATAAAGTAAAAAAAAAAAAAAAACTGTGTGAGGCACTCTAACGACACACCGAACACCCCTTTCGCAGCACACACCAGTGACCATTCGTTATACCCTGTATGGGCGCGACCTTAGGCTTGGTTGACACTTGAGCGTTCGCATCTTTGGTCGTTTTTGGAGCATATTTTCACACACTTAACACGTTCCCAGGATGTTTATTGGGCCAAATTTGATGAAAAAAAGTTGCCCCCATCAACATCTTTGAAGCCAAAAATGTGAGAGCCTGCCCCAAAGAAGCTTTTGTACTTCTTTAGCGCCATAAACAGCGTTCATATACGAACAGGCCCTCCCTATAAAATAATGTTGTGTTGTCCTTCCAGAAACGCACAACAAATCACATTTAATCCAACCGGCTGCCATGAACAAAATGGCTTCCGTATCACAGGTTGTCTTTAAACACAACAAGCCTCCCTTATTAGAGTCAGAGGATAGAACTTTCTAGTTGCCCAGAGCAACCAGATTTTCCCGCTCATTTTTCTATGATAAATGTAAATGTAAATAAATAATTTTGACAGAAAAAGAGGTGACCAGAAACGCACAACAAATCACATTTAGTCCAACAGGCTGCCATGAGCAAAATGGCTGCCGTATCACAGGTCATCTTGAAAAACAGGCGATCACAACGCTTCAAACACTTTGATAAATAAAAGAAGCACCTATGGAAAATGAAACTTTGATTTTAGTTATGCCTCAATGCAAGAAGCCATTTTGTTTGAGATGTTTACTAGCTAATCAGTTGTAGCCTTTGCTCCCTTCCATACAAGCGTATTAGAAAAGGCGTCAGGTCACGATACGTTTCACCTCAATGTAATTAACGACGCCCGTAATTAGGTGATAATACCGCAACTTATTGGTTTTTCTTCTTCTCCGCTAATAATGAAGTACTAATTTCCTCAAACCAGCTCAAAGCTCCCAGATCAGTAAAATGGACAAATGGTGTTATTTCGGAAAACGCGATTGCCCACAGAATGAATCTGTTGGCCGCCCGACGTAAATAAAATAAAATCGTACTGGTTGCTTTGGTTACTGCACAGCGTCCCTCTTTGCACAATACCGAATAACCTTTTAAAAAGAGTCCGGGCCTAAATTAACCTTTTGAAAATCACGAAGCACCATCGGCAAAGGAGACGCGGTCTTCTGTATTTTGTCCCTGTCATGGCCACCGCGGGGACATTGGCAGCTGTTGCTATGGAAACAGATGCAAACAGCAGTAGCGGGCCGCCGTCTGCGTCACCTGTTCTTCACGTCTCATGAAAGAGCCTGCTCGCTCGATGAGTAATGACATGTGGGTGCCAGGAACGCAGGGCGAGATGCCAGCTGGTTCTGCTGCGGACTTGGTCAGGTCTCTATCATCCCTGCCGCCTCAAATCCTTAGGCCGCGAGGTACCGAGCACCGCGCATTATGGTCTCCTGCAGCACACGTGCATGCTGGGATATCTGTCATATTTAAACAAAATATATATTTATCCGTTGTCTATTATCAACCAGTCCGCTTTTTAGGCCTAAACCTTAAGGCTAGGTTCACACATGTCCGGTTGTGGTTTGCAGTCCGGTGCGGTTTTGTTTACCGGTTTAAGTGCGTGTCCATACCTCCCAACTTTTCAACTTCACAATGAGGGACAAATGAGCATACCCCCCAAACGAAGTTGTTGAGCGGGGGGGTGCCGCAAATTAGCGGGTCAATGGTACTGCTCGCGGGACATTCCCGCAAAATCCGGGACGGTTGGGAGGTATGCGTGTCGAATGCGGTTAAAAACACAATTGATTCGCATATATGTGAACCGAGACTAAAGAATTCGTTTAGCTTTAGCAAAAAACTGCCCATGCAGGTAACAGGCATCTGTAGATAAAACTCAAACTGTGCAGCTTTGACCAAAGAAGTCAAATAATGCTCTTGCTATAGGTATAGGCCATTTACGTACCTGATGAAGCCTAAGTGGAAAACTTCTGTTACGGTCACTTTCACTGGAATGAGTTCTCAAATGCTGAGTTCAAAGCTACTGCATAAGGAAAAGAAAGCGATTTTCATGCAGTTCTGTGATCCACTTCAAGTGGCTGCCCTATGCGCGTTTTTTTGCGCAAAAGAAGCTCCTGGATGTTTTTGGGCAACAAGTTACGCGCAGTTTTATAAGGCGTGTTTTGCCAGGAGATTTTGTCCTGCAACAATCCTGGAAAAAGAAAAAACACACCGCATTTAAAATGAATAGCACTCAAATGCAAGTCGGCATCACCCACAGGGCTTTTGAACATCTATAAAAAGGAGGTAAATACGCCTAAAATACATTAACGCTCATATTCTTTTATGGGAACATTTTTTCTTTTATTTTTTTAATGAAGAGTCTATTTAAACACTTCTGCAAAATATTCACTTTTTCTGAACACTGACGTCACCAGGCCCGTTCTTTAAGCTGCAAATGAAACAATACGCAGCAGTTTGCGCGCAGCCTCCGTCCCGCCAAGGGTTTTTACGCCGCATTAAACCGCAGGCTGATTGCTTCAAATCATGCCATCACTTGAGAAAATTCGCCCCTTAAAAGGAGGTGCGATTCTAGGTAACCATAGAACATCAGAAACGACTTTGCTGAACGCGCTTAATCATACATCGCCTCCTCCGCTGCCTCCTTTATGATGTGAACATGACTTCACCGAGGAACGCACAAAGCGGCTTCAGGATAAACATCCGAACTGGAAAAATTCTCCGGAAAATAACTCTACACGTTGAGATCGGCATGCAGCTGTTTATCGGATTATTTCACGCCATAGAAGTTTTCTTCAGCGGACCAAACGTAAAGATTGCTCGATGGAACCACATGCTATGCAATGTCACATGATCAGGTGCAAGCCAGTAGAGAGTTGCGCTGGTAAGGAGGTAATCAGAGAAGTGTGCTGGTAAGGTGGCAGTTAGTGGAGAAGTATGCTGGCAGCAAGAGAAGTGCACTGGTAAATTGGCAGTTAGTGGAGAAGTTGTACTGGTATGGTGGCATCAGAAAAGTGCTCTGTTAGGGTGATGGTTTTCTGGTAAGGTGGCAGTCAGAGAAGTGTGCTGGTACGGTGGCAGTCAGAGAAGTGTGCTGGTACGGTGGCAGTCAGAGAAGTGTGCTGGTACGGTGGCAGTCAGAGAAGTGTGCTGGTACGGTGGCAGTCAGAGAAGTGTGCTGGTACGGTGGCAGTCAGAGAAGTGTGCTGGTACGGTGGCAGTCAGAGAAGTGTGCTGGTACGGTGGCAGTCAGAGAAGTGTGCTGGTATGGTGGCAGTCAGAGAAGTGCGCCAGTGACAGGCAGTGGAGAAGTGCCCCGATTAATTGTCAATCATTCAAAGAAAAGCGCTGATATGGCACCAGTCTTGAAAGTGCAACCGTAAAGCAGCAATCGGTGGAGTAGTGGACTGGTACAGTGGCAGTCAGAGAACCATGTCAATAAAGTGGCACTTAGTAGAGAAGTGTGCTGGCATGGTGGAGGTCAGAGAAGTGTGCTGGTACTGCACCGGTCAGGGAAGTCTGCCGGTAAAGTGGAAATCAGTGGAGATTTGTGCAGGTATGTTGTCAATCAGAGCATTGGTACAGTGGCCATCATAGAAGTATGATAGCATTCAGAAGGTAGGTGTTTTGGTATGGTGGTGGTCAGAGACTTGTGCTGATAATCAAGCGGTCAGTGGGGAGGTGCGATGGTTAGGTAGTGGTCACAGAAGTGTGCCAGTATGGTAGTTTTGATAGTAGTGGTATGGTAAAGTGGCAGTTAGTAGGGAGGTGTGTTGGTATGGTGGCGGTCAGAAAAGTTTACCGATAGGATGTTGATCAAAGAAATATCCTAGTAAAATGGCAGACAGTGGGGAGGTATGTTGGTACAGTGGCAGCCAAGGCTGGACCCAAGTCTCAGAATCAGATGGGAACAGAGTCAATTATATTACGGAGACGTCACGGTTAGCTGGGGCAAGTATGGCAACTGTCCACATCCCGCGTCGTCACCGATCTGGCATTGAACCTTTAAAAGAGTTATAGTTTCAGGGGTGTATAGCTGTGGTGCCGGCGGGCAATGAAGTATGCTTCGCAAGACCCTGCGCAATACTTCACGCGGGCAGGTGTTTCGCCACCGGCCGCCATCGCTCATCTCAATTAGCTCCTAGGTGGGGACAGCACAATCTAAGTACAATCCTACCGAGACTGGAAAGAAAAATTGAGGTCTGATTCCGGCAACCCCCTGGAGGGGGGAGAAATTATGTTCGTGACCTAGATTCTTTCAGATAGCTGATATAATGCGGAGACGCAGCCGCCACGCTCTGCCAGAAAGGCTGCCTGATCTGAGGAAGGAAAAACGTATCAGGGCAGCCATTGTCAAACCTCCGGGGTCATCATCAATGAGACTCAATGGGTCTCGGGGCCCAGGAACGTGCTCGCTTTTGGTAAGAAAAAAATCAAAACCAAAAGTGCAAATTTCACCAGCTGAACATAATGGAGGCCAGTCACCCGTAAGAATGAGAGGAAAACGTTGAATCATGGCTGTCTTTTCTGTCCTGAGAAGGGGAAAACAAAATGGCTTTTCAGCAGAAGCAAAGCAAAGGAGTCCACGATGTTAAACATGCCGGCTCTCCACTGAAAAAACGTAGTAAAAACGCAATGCGTTTTTGATGCAATTCCAGTGTTCTGGAATCCTGTCTGCTAGAATGAACCTGTGAAACAGACATGTGACTCAAAAAGCGCCCCAATCGCAATTTTCCACTTGTTTCAAAGAAGACAAGCGTTTCTGATTCACTTTTGAAAGCGCACAAAAGATGGAGCATGCAAGACTTTTCAAAACGCATCAAAAACGTATCGTGGTTGCATTTAAACATGTGCTGTCCACAATAAACAAACTGAAGAGGCTGCATTTTTGGCACTCAATATAAATGCATATGACATTTATACGAAATAAAGTAAACAGATAACATGGCACACTGAGGGAAAATAAAATGGTTCCCAGAAAAAAAAAAAAAGGCTCAGTGAGTTTCACACCGCTTTGGCACAGAAGGGGTGAACAGACAACGACAGCTGCGTAACCAACCACTAAATGCTGCTTGACCAAATGAGGGCTTTTGTCTCAGTTCTGACACCGGCCATCCCAGATGACACCCATTTGTTCATTGTTTTACGCCCCGTGTGTGTACAGTCATATAAACGGGGTGCTAATCCTCACCAACAATGAACCACACAACAACGTCACAAGGCCTGACAAAACAAGGCCTGTTTGACCAAAGCAGGCCTCGCAAACGCCAAACCTCATTAACACCAATCCGCCAGAAACGAGAATACAAACTTCATAAATGTAAAATGTTTAACAGAACTCTGGAAACTGAAGGTCTACGTGAGGTGATTTTGAGGTAAAATGTCCATTTGTAGCGACAGTGGTGGCAGACATTTTGTTCCCCATTCACACGGCTTATCCACCAGGGCTGAGACATATTGTAAACAGGAGACCTCAAAAGTCAGTCAGGTGATGTACTAATAATTGAAAGGCAAGGCTGTATCATTGTAAAAATATCACTCACACACCCAAAACAACTGCTGGGCCTGCTTCGGCCATGCTGGAATACACTTCTGAGGAGAAATAATATAGGAGGGTATTCGTGAAAACAACCAACTAGTTAAAAGGGAGATTTATAGCCAAAACATTGCTGAGTGAGGGAGGATTAGAACCCCGGTCCGATTTTACAGCTACCTGGGCCCAGTCACACCATATGCATTGAGATGCGTTGGGCAGCATTGCCCAGCGTGGTCCAAAACGCAAAGACAAGGCAATATGCTTTGTTGCCAATTCATGCCACTGAGTTGCGGTGGTTTGCACTGAAAGTACTTTTTTCACGCATTCCCAACACTGCTGTGTCAACAGAACTTGCAATATTTCAATAAAGCTCTAACAAAAAAAAAAGTAAAAACAGTGCAACGCGATAGTATTCATGCTACAATACCGTGTCCTCCCAGGAGTCCCAACACATACTAGTGTTTGCATATTCAGCACGGTTGCTTCCGTAAATCAGATTTTTCCCACTTCCTGCCCTGGTGACACTTTTTTTTTCTCTTTTAACAGACAGGAAGTAATGGAAAATCTGCAACAGGTATCAGTCAACGATAAAAAATAAATAAAAAAAAAACTGACAGGGGTTCTAGCTGTACTTAACATAAAAAAATAAATAAAAAAAAGATGTTGCTGTTAGTTTCCCTCCCTTCCTGACTGGCAAATCTGTGCCACCAGAACAGGAAGTGAGGGGAAAAATCGCTTTAATGGGGCCTGGGATAGCAGTAAAACTTGACAGGGCATCTAATCCTTCCAAAACTAGAAAAACAATGTCTACAAATAGACTGAAATAGCTATGCGGGCTATGGCAACCAATGAGGCCTTTGTTTTCACTTTGAGGATACAATAAAAAAAATTTCATAATATATATATATATTATATATATACATACATACATATATATATACATATATATATATATATATATATATACACACACACACACACACACACACACACACCGGTATATATATATATATATATATATATATATATATATATATATATATATATATATATATATATATATATATATATATATATATATATATATACACACACACACACACACACATACATAATAGTAAAAAATATTGGGACACCTGTCTTTACATGCCCAAGAACTTTAATGGCATATCCGTAAGGTTCAATATTGGGTTGGCTCACCCTTTGCAGCTATAACAGCTTCAAATCTTCTGGGAAGGCCGTCTACAAGGTTTAGGAGAGTGTCTATGGGAATGTTTGACCATTCTTCCAGAAGCGCATTTGTGAGGTCAGGCACTGATGTTGGACAAGAAGGCCTGGCTCGCAGTCTCTGCTCTAATTAATCCCAAAGGTGTTCTATCGGGTTGAGGTCAGGACTCTGTTCAGACCAGTCAAGTTCCTCCACCCTAAACTCACTCATCCATGTCTTTATGGACCTTGCTTTGTGCACTGGTCCAAATCATTTGGTGGACGGAGGATTATGGTGTGGGGTTGTTTTTCAGAGGTTGGACTTAGCCCCTTAGTTCCAGTGAAGGGAACTCTTAAGGCGTCAGCATACCAAGACGTTTTGGACAATTTCATGCTCCTAACTTTGTGGAACAGTTTGGGGACGGCCCCTTCCAACATGACTGCGCACCAGTGCACAAAGCAAGGTCCATAAAGACATGGATGAGCGAGTTTGGGGTGGAGGAACTTGACTGGCCTGCACAGAGTCCTGACTTCAACCTGATAGAACACCTTTGGGTTAAATTCGAGCGGAGACTGCGAGCCATATTATATATATATATATATATATATATAAAAAAATGGGGGGGGGGGGGACAATTGGCAAGTAATAAGACCTAGTTTCACAATTGTTTGCTTACTCCAACTGCTGCAAAATGAAAGTTGAAAGAGGAGTCAAACAGAAACCATCTTCATTTTGTTGGGGGCAAAAAATACAGAAGAACTTTCCCACTCGTTTTCTTTTTTTCTGCACGCTGTAGATTGTTATTTAAATTTCTTCTTTCTCCTTCCCTTTTTATAAAACAGCAGAACTTGCCTCTTAACTGTCCCTGTGCACGCCTGACACTTGCTGCAGCGGCGATATGTCCTGTGGTCCAAAATGAGAAAAGGCGCCAGAATCTTCTCAAAACAACCAGAACCTTACAAGCCATTCTGGAATCCGTGGCAGTACGGACATCTGTGCCCAAGGCGGCGTTCCCCTTTAAGACTACAAATGTTAAAACACCTGACTGACCCTCGAAGGTTACAGCATATCTGTGTAATGTTTTTTTGATCAACGCCGCCGCTCCGTTGATCGCCGCCGCTCCAAATGGTTTCAATGGTCTTTTAAGCAAGGTCAGGTCATCCGAGTACCTAAACCGTGGCATCAGCTCCTTGCCCGGCGGGGTGCCGGTGCTGACAAGGGGAGCGCGGCGGGGCGCCGAGCAGGCCTGGCAGCCATGTGATATGTTTTCAGTTTGCGCAGACAAGGAGAGGCTCTGACTTGACTTGCTGCCTCAGCATCTCCTGCTCGCTGATCCAGAGAGAAAACATTGGCTGCGAGGAGAAGCGGGCCCTTGTTTGTTTTTTTCGCCGCGCCAGGCGTCCGGCACTCTGCACGGGGATGGGGAGGCCTTTAATTCTTCAGGTTAACCATCGATGGCTGACGTTTAGGCTTTATTTACTATCGTCATGTGCCAAGTCTCGCTAGGCAGACCAGAAAGGCTTAAAACCTATGGTCTTAAAGTGAACCTCCGCTTTACTGCCGGCCTCCGCTACCGCTTATGTTTGCCTCTTACGAAGATAACATACCGATGTCAATCCTTTAAATAATGAAAGATTAAAAGCCAAGTTTGAATGAGGAGTCTATTGAGGAGAGCAGAAGAGCCGCTTGAAGCGTCAATGATCTAAAACAGGGGTGGACAACCTCGAGACTTCACTTTATTGTTGACTTCCGCCACTGCTTATGCCTCTTACGAGGATAACATGCCGATATCAATCCATCGAATAACGAAAGATTCAAGCTGAGGTTGAATGAGGCATGCATTGATGACAACAGAAAAGCCGCTTGAGGGGTCAATGATCTAAAACAGGGGTGGACAACCTCGGGACTTCACTTTATTGTCGACTTCCGCCACTGCTTATGTTTGCCTCTTACAAGGATAACATGCTGATATCAATCCTTCGAATATCGAAAAATTCGAGCAGAGTTTGGATGAGGAATCTATTGATGAGAGCAGAAGAGCCGCTTAAGGGGTTGATGATGTAAAACAGGGGTGGACAACCTCGGGACTTCACTTTATTGTCGACTTCTGCCACTGCTTATGGTTTGCTTCTTATGAGGATAACATGCCGATATCAATCCTTCGAATATCGAAATATTCAAGCTGAGTTTGGATGAGGAATCTATTGATGAAGGCAGAAAAGCCGTTTGATGGGTTGATGATTTAAAACAGGGGTGGACAACCTCGGGCTTCCACCACTGTTTACGTCACCGGAAATCTCTATAGTCGTCATTCGGCGTGGGGCGATTCTTTCTCCAGGTCCCGGATGGCGGCGGGAGGGGGGGGCGTCCCCTCTCGTCGCCTGTATGAATGATCAAGCGGTGGAATTGCCACTATGATCATTCTTATCGTGCCTGTAGCTGCACCCATCATTCAGATATCCCCCCTGAAAGTCAACAACGTCATATGACGGCCTGTGGTAGGGAAATGGTTAAAGTACAAATGACAGCCAACAGTGGATTGGCCGTCATTGGCAAATTGTTTTTTGTGTTGAACCAGGTTCATAAATGTCCTTCAGAACATCTTGAGCAGCCCCATCACCCACCCGACCTTGTGAAGGTCACTAACTGGGACATTCTAAACCGTAGTCGCTGATCTCCACATACGCTGCCTCATGGGAAAGCCCCTCCCACTGACGGGTGTAAACCTCACCTCAGCATCACATTCCTCCAAACCCCTTTCAGACAGACAGTGCGTCTTTTCACGGATGGGCCCGGGGTTAAGAGGCGGGTGGACAGCTGTCTCTCAGCTGCTGCCTGTCACTGCAACCAAAACACAAAACCCGTCTATTAACACACGCTGACACTTGCACGCTTAACCCCATCACTCCCACCTCCGTCGGGGTCATATCCATACAGTCCCAATAATGACTCGTGGCACAAAGAACCACATGGCCTATGTCCCTTACCATGAGATTTGGGCGAACCCTACCATACCATTAGGATTAGGTCACGTGACCACAGTAGGCAACTGCAAAGTGATGGGCCTCAAAACTGGTCACCAGTGTCACCTAGTCACAATTTTTTTTTTGTTTGACCATTCTTCCAGAAGCGCATTTGTGAGGTCAGGTACTGATGTTGGACAAGAAGGCTTGGCTCGCAGTCTCTGCTCTAATTAATCCCAAAGGTGTTCTATCGGGTTGAGGTTCAGACCAGTCAAGTTCCTCCACCCTAAACTCACTCATCCATGTCTTTACGGACCTTGCTTTGTGCACTGGTCCAAATCATTTGGTGGACGGAGGATTATGGTGTGGGGTTGTTTTTCAGAGGTTGGACTTAGCCCCTTAGTTCCAGTGAAGGGAACTCTTAAGGCGTCAGCATACCAAGACATTTTGGACAATTTCATGCTCCTAACTTTGTGGAACAGTTTGGGTGACGGCCCCTTCCTGTTCCAACATGACTGCGCACCAGTATAATGTTCGATTTCGGGAGGCGCATTACAATCAGTACGATTTATTCTGAACAAAACCGAATTCAAGATCAGAATTTTCATTCGTTTGAAAAATTCCACCCTTCTCATCACTACCATTGAAAATTATAGTAAAGGGGGTCTATTGACGATTAGAAAACCAAACTTTTTCAACAAAATTTCAATGGTATATGTAGGCAGCTGGATTCCAGACAGTCCATCTCAATTAAGATAAAACCCAAGTTGAAAATTTCGATAGAAAATCCGATCACGTTCTATCAGATTCCTTCGTTTTCTAGCAATTTCTACTCATTAGAATTTATTTAAAGTTTTGGCTAATGCCCCTTACACATGGTCGGAATTTCCGACAAGTAAGGTCCGATGTGAGCGCAAAACACTTTCCCCGACTTGTTCATTTGCCGACTTGTTCGTTCCCCGACTTAGTTGGGGTAGGCGGTACACTTTGGTGGAGGTGGGTCAGCCATGCCCCCGTGACCTCTGAGGGGGTCCCTGTTCTAATTCCTGAGTCCTAGCCTTATTCTTAAATGGGAAACCCTAACCCTTACCTTAACCCTTAAGTTCCCACCGACATCCACTGACCACCAATGTAAGGGACATTCTTCTCACTGATCACCAATGTAAGGGACATTCTTCTCACTGATCACCAATGTAAGGGACATTCTTCCCACTGATCACCAATGTAAGGGACATTCTTCCCACTGATCACCAATGTAAGGGACATTCTTCTCACTGATCACCAATGTAAGGAGCATTCTTCCCACTGATCACCAATGTAAGGGACATTCTTCTCACTGATCACCAATGTAAGGAACATTCTTCTCACTGATCACCAATGTAAGGAGCATTCTTCCCACTGATCACCAATGTAAGGGACATTCTTCCCACTGATCACCAATGTAAGGGACATTCTTCCCACTGATCACCAATGTAAGGGACATTCTTCCCACTGATCACCAATGTAAGGAGCATTCTTCCCACTGATCACCAATGTAAGGGACATTCTTCTCACTGATCACCAATGTAAGGAACATTCTTCTCACTGATCACCAATGTCAGGAACATTCTTCCCACTGATCACCAATGTAAGGAACATTCTTCTCACTGATCACCAATGTAAGGAACATTCTTCCCACTGATCACCAATGTAAGGGACATTCTTCCCACTGATCACCAATGTAAGGAACATTCTTCTCACTGATCACCAATGTAAGGAACATTCTTCTCACTGATCACCAATGTAAGGAACATTCTTCTCACTGATCACCAATGTAAGGAACATTCTTCCCACTGATCACCAATGTAAGGGACATTCTTCCCACTGATCACCAATGTAAGGGACATTCTTCTTACTGATCACCAATGTAAGGAACATTCTTCTCACTGATCACCAATGTAAGGATCATTCTTCCCACTGATCACCAATGTAAGGAACATTCTTCTCACTGATCACCAATGTAAGGGACATTCTTCTCACTGATCACCAATGTAAGGGACATTCTTCCCACTGATCACCAATGTAAGGAACATTCTTCCCACTGATCACCAATGTAAGGAACATTCTTCTCACTGATCACCAATGTAAGGAACATTCTTCCCACTGATCACCAATGTAAGGGACATTCTTCCCACTGATCACCAATGTAAGGAACATTCTTCTCACTGATCACCAATGTAAGGGACATTCTTCTCACTGATCACCAATGTAAGGGACATTCTTCTCACTGATCACCAATGTAAGGAACATTCTTCCAAATTGGTTGGTAGAGGATTTTTGCTAGAAGGGAGGAGTTATGGAGGGAGAGGATTTGAGTTGGGAGGGGGGGGATTTGTACTGGAAGAGGGGGAATTATTTTGGGGGGAGAATCTTGGCTTGCAAAAGGAATTTGTGCTTGGCAGGTAAGTGTGAAGATTAGTGCTCACTTTTTTTGGGGGGAAAAGGATTTTTGCTGACACAATTTTTTTTTTTAGGGGGGCGCTGTTTGGCAATTTCACCCTGGGCACTAGATGACCTCATCCTGGCACTGCTTGTAACGGTCAGCTTTGCAATGCCTCATGAGACTTGTAGTTCCTGCAACAGCTGGAGGGGCACAGGTTCAGCACCAATGCTGTAGAGCAGGGGTAGGCAACCTAGCGGCCCTCCAGCTGTTGCAGAACTACCTGCCTCTGGGGGTAATTGTAACTGCCAGCCTTGCAATGCCTCATGGGAAATGTAGTTCCACAACAGCTGGAGGGACTGATAATTCTACGTCCTCGGGTCACTTTCGGCCCGGGGAAGGGGGGGGTTCACCCCCATCAGGTAGGCTGTATGGGGGTCCCATGATTTCTAACAGCAGCCCTGAGTGCTGCACAGCAATTGTGTTTTACCTTCCTTCTTCGCTTAATGCAAGTCTACCAGTCACTTCTGACTGATAGCAAACAGGCCAGATTTTATCTCGGCAGTCATGGTTTAACCACTTTCCGCCCGGTCAATATACAATGGTCGTCCGGGAAGTGGTTGTGAAATCCTGACTGGACGTCTCTTGACGTCCTGCAGGTTTTCATGCCGGTGCGCACCCGTGGGGGCGCACAGCGCATCGATCGGTGATTCGGGGTGTCGGTCTTACAGCCTGCATTTCCAATCTCGGTAAAGAGCCTCCGGCGGAGGCTCTTTACCATGTGATCAGCCGTGTCCAATCACGGCCGATCACGATGTAAACAGGAAGAGCCGTTGATGGCTCTTCCTCACTTGCATCTGACAGACGCGAGTAGAGGAGAGCCGATCGGCGGCTCCCCTGACAGGGGGGGTTTGCGCTGATTGTTTATCAGCGCAGCCCCCCCTCGGATGCCCACACTGGACACCAGGGAAGCCCACACTGGACCACCAGGGAAGGTACAGGAAAAAATTAAAATAAATGAGAAAGATTCCAATCAGTGCCCACAAATGGGCACTGACTGGCAACATGGGCACAAGTGATGCCCAGCAATGCCATCAGTGCCACCCCTCAGTGTCCATCAGTGCCACCTCAGTGCCCACCCATAAGTACCCATCAGTGCCACCCATGAATGCCCATCAGTGTCACCTATGGGTGCCCAGTGCCGCCTATGAGTGCCCATCAGTGCCGCATACCAGTGCCGCCTATCAGTGCCGCCATATCAGTGCCCGTAATCGAAGAAGAAAAATTACTTATTCACAAAAAAAAATAACAGAAAAAAACAAAAACTTTATTTTTTTCAAAATTTTCGGTCTTTTTTTAGTTGTTACACAAAAAATAAAAAATAAACCGCAGAGGTGATCAAATACCACCAAAAGAAAGCTCTGTTTGTGGGAACAAAATAATAACAAAATTGTTTGGGTACAGTGTAGCACGACCGCGCAATTGTCATTCAAAGTGCGAC
The DNA here is from genome assembly GCF_905171775.1 of Rana temporaria. Lineage (NCBI taxonomy): Eukaryota > Metazoa > Chordata > Amphibia > Anura > Ranidae > Rana > Rana temporaria. The sequence goes on from NC_053501.1 coordinate 108,583,212, forward strand.
AGCGCTGAAAGCTGAAAATTGGCTTGGGCAGGAAGGTGCATAAGTGCCCCCCGGTATGGAAGTGGTAAAAAAAAATTAAAAAAAAGCTGTGCGAGTTCCTGAAAAACTGAACATCCCTATAGGGAGAATCTACAAACCTAGATCTGTAGTCTGCGGAAATATGGTACAGCAAAAAAAGGCCAACAGCTGAAAATGCTAATTTCTCTGTAAAGAAGCTACAGGTTCCCTTTAAGGTTTAAACGGGGATTTGTTTTTTTTTTACACCAGAAGAAGAAAAAAGGAACTAAGATAGAAAATGTGTAGAAGTGCAAAAACCTCGGTGCTCGTAGCTTGTAGGAGGAAGAGGGGGGGGAGGGGGGAGGCACTTGGATAGGACACACATAAAGGTCCACAGCAACCAAAAAAGATTTCCGACTCCACAACCTGCCTGTGAAATCGAATCTCCTCCCATGCGCTGGTGGCGCAGCACTGGACATTAGTGTAAGGAATTACATTCAAACCGCAGGTATGAAGAAGGCGGCATCTCCCTTTAAAACAGATGAACCCAACAGAGGTCACTGTAGTAATAATGCAAAAAAATAAAAATAAAAAAAGATAGCGAGAGCTAAAATAAGTTTAATAGGTCCAGCTGAATTAAAATTTGCCAATGCAAGCGTCATAAAAGCCCCAACGCGTTTCGTCGGCTTAGCCGTCCTTCACTGGTGAGACCTGAAAACACGTTGGCCGTAGGATCCATTTGAGGCAGTCATAAGCAGTGCCGGTGATCTGACGATATGGTTCCGGCTATCGAGATGGTTCCTGTAAGGATTGCGCAGGCGCAATCCTTGCCGACGGAAATCGCCGAACCTCCAGGACGACGTGGAATTTGACGTAAGGTTAGGGGTTAGGGTTTCCCATTGAAGAATATGGCTAGGACTCAGGATTTGGAACAGGGACCTCCCCCAAAGGTCAAAGGGCGGGTTCCCAGAGGTCAAATGGCGTAGCTGACCCACCCCCACCAAAGTGTACCGTCTACCCCAAATAAGTCGGGGAGTGAACAAGTCGGGGAGTGAACAAGTCGGGGAGTGAACAAGTCGGGGAGTGAACAAGTCGGGGGAACGAACAAGTCGGGGGAACAAACAAGTCGGGGGAACAAACAAGTCGGGGGAACAAACAAGTCGGGGGAACAAACAAGTCGGGGGAACAAACAAGTCGGGGGAACAAACAAGTCGGGGGAACGAACAAGTCGGGGGAACGAACAAGTCGGGGGAACGAACAAGTCGGGGGAACGAACAAGTCGGGGGAACGAACAAGTCGGGGGAACGAACAAGTCGGGGGAACAAACAAGTCGGGGGAACAAACAAGTCGGGGGAACAAACAAGTCGGGGGAACAAACAAGTCGGGGGAACGAACAAGTCGGGGGAACGAACAAGTCGGGGGAACGAACAAGTCGGGGGAACGAACAAGTCGGGGGAACGAACAAGTCGGGGGAACGAACAAGTCGGGGGAACAAACAAGTCGGGGGAACAAACAAGTCGGGGGAACGAACAAGTCGGGGGAACGAACAAGTCGGGGAACGAACAAGTCGGGGAACGAACAAGTCGGGGAAAGCATTTCGCTCCGCTCACTCGGCCTCCTGGCTCTTTTTTTAACATCCTCCAATCCACGGGGATGTTAAGGATCGAGCCTGGATGCCGGCCGAGGTTCGGAGATTTCCGTCGGCAAGGATTGCGCCTGCGCAGTCCTTACAGGAACCATCTCGATAGGGGAACCATACCGACAAGTCACCGGGACAAGGTCACCCAGCGCCCAGGGCAAGGATGCCAAAATGCGCCCCCCCTTCCCTTAAGGTAAGGGCGCCTCCCCCATCCATGCAATAAAACCACACGACATAACGCCGACGCATTACAACACACTAAATAGTGCAATACTGGGTTTTGCAATGACCTCGTTGGCGAGGTTCATCGCGGCGCCATTCATATTAATTAGCACCGCATCACACCGACGCATACAACGCGCCTGACCGCAACACAATACTGTGAATGGGCCCCTAACTTGACTCCCGGGCTCCTAGTGGGCTTCCCAAGAGTTGCGACATAATTAGGTCTTCTTGTGGGATCCTGGGAAAGTTAAGGATCACTAAACTCTCGCGAGAAACCCGCGGGATCCTGAACTTTCCCATGATCCTCCTGTGAGGCCCCGTTGACATCAGCAACAGGAAATCACCAGAATCCTCGGGAATATAATTGGAAACCTGGTGAACATGCAGCAAAATGTTCTAAAGACTAAAGAGTTCCAGCATACATTAAAAGTCCTGCCGCGTTTCACCCCCAACACCCTTCTTCAGGTCCAGCACTTTTTTTTCATGTTTTTCCTTTGGGGGGGGATTACATCTCTGTCTGTGACCCCCCCCCCCCCATTGTGGAGATTTTCCCTTACTTCCTGTGACCACGATGTCATAGAGAGGAGAACAACAAACATGTTCTATCATTTCCCAATTCGAGTAAAAAATTTGTTTTTCTTCTGTTATCTGTGTCCCCGTTGAGGCAATTTTCATTCACTTCCTGTCTTGACAGGAAGTGGAAGAAAATCTCCCCCAACGGGGACGCAAACCGCAAAGATCTGAGAGGCTCTCCTACCCTTCCTTGTCCTATTCACAATATAATAAAGATGTTTTTTGTCTGAAGTTGGGCTTTAATCTTCACTTCCTTCCGGTGGTGTAGCCGGATTCAAGGTACGGCTCCGGGCCGCTGAACCTTCAGACCCGAGCTGAGCACCAAACTAAAAAACACCACAATTTAAACCAGTGGTCTCCAAACTGCGGCCCAGGGGCCAGATGTGGCCCTTTGCCTGCCTTTATTCAGCCCTTGGGGCACTATTCTCCCACTGACACCAACAATGGGACACTATTACTCCTAATGACACCAACAACTGGGGCACTATTACTCCTAATTACACCAACAATGGGACACTATTACTCCTGTCGATGGGACACCATTACTCCTAATGACACCAACAATGGGGACACTATTTCTCCTAATGACACCAACAATGGGGACACTATTACTCCCATCGATGGGACACTATTACGCCCAATGACACCAACAATGGGGACACTTTCTCCTAATGACACAGGAATGGGGACACTATTACTCCTAATGACACCAACAATGGGGACACTATTACTCCTAATGACACCAACAATGGGGACACTATTACTCTTAATGACACCAACAATGGGGACACTATTACTCCTAATGATACCATCAATGGGGACACTATTACTCCTAATGATACCATCAATGGGGACACTATTACTCCTAATGACACCAACAATGGGGACACTATTACTCCTAATGACACCAACAATGGGGACACTATTACTCTTAATGACACCAACAATGGGGACACTATTACTCTTAATGACACCAACAATGGGGACACTATTTCTCCTAATGACACCAACAATGGGGACACTATTTCTCCTAATGACACCAACAATGGGGACACTATTACTCCTAATGACACCAACAATTGGGACACTATTTCTCCTAATGACACCATCAATGGGGACACTATTTCTCCTAATGACACCAACAATGGGGACACTATTACTCCTAATGACACCAACAATTGGGACACTATTTCTCCTAATGACACCATCAATGGGACACTATTACTCCTAATGACACCAACAATGGGGACACTATTACTCCTAATGACACCATCAATGGGACATTATTACTCCTATCGATGGGACACTATTACACCTAATGACACCAACAATGGGGCACTATTACTCCTAATGACACCAACAATGGGACATTATTACTCCTATGGATGGGACACTATTACGCCTAATGACACCATCAATGGGACACTATTACTCCTAATGACACAACAATGGGGACACTATTTCTCCAAATGACACCATCAATGGGACACTATTACTCCTAATGACACCAACAATGGGACACCATTACTCCTCCTAATACCAAATGTGACAATGTTTACTCGCTGAAAAATTCCCACTCCTGCTGGCCACAATCCGGCCCCCCTAAAGTCTTCGGACAATAATCTGGCCCTTTGTTTGGAAAGTTTGGAGACCCCCGCTTTAAAGTATAAACCCAATAAAACTTAATTTTACATGCAGCTAGAATAAGTACCTAAATCTGTCTTTCTATTGGCTTACTGCCAAGCCCTCTGCAGTTGCACTGTGAGAAGGAGTAGAACCCTCTGCACATGTGCTGGCAGGAGAAGCCAATCAGAGTGAAGCAGGCCCACGACTTACAAGTCTGTTGCTGCTCTTTTGTTGTCCAATCATCAGTCTGGGGGGCGGGGAAGTGACGCCACTAATTGTAAAATTGTGCAGCCAGATTTAAAAAAACGCAAGTGAGCAACTTGGCCTTTCCCTTTCTCTCTAGCTACAACCAACTTGTCGAGAACAATAAAGTTACTTAAAAGACTTCTGACAGCCGTAGATAACGCGATCAGGGAAAATATCCAGCGTAGAGCTCCTTCCATCGGGGATACATTACCACGCACTATGCTGCCTGTTTAGGATTTTAGACACCTGCCCATGTGGAATCTGTCTGTTCCACTCTTGCCTGCAATGGCGGCCCTAGGGTATGTGTGTCATGTGACCCTGGACAGCTGTAGAAGGTGTAAAGTGTAAGAGACGCCCTACGGGGTCAACCAAAGCCACCCGAACGCCTCATTGCGGCACCAAAGCCATGCGGTTTTGCAATTTCTACAAAAAGGAAGACAAGTACAACTGTGGTTACTTTTGCTTGACCCTACGTCTCCATTCTGTAGCGACATAGGAGGCCAACACAAGGAGACAAAAGGAGATCAGACATCAGGGCCGATCCTAGGCAGGGTGCGCGGGGTGCTCCGCACCCAGGCGCCGCAGAGGTGGGGGCGCCAAAGCTCCAGAGTGCTCCCCTCCCTCCTCCTTGTGTGTGTCCAGAGGCGGAGCGCATGTAGCGGGTGCTGTGGTTCCCCATCCTGCTTGCACTTTCCGCTGGCAACTGACAAGAGTGCATACCTCCCGCTGTTCCCAGAATCCAGGCTGTGTACTGCAGCAGAGCCTAGTACTGGAATACGTCCTGGTAATAGGCTCCACTAATTATTCTGTCCGGTGTGCGTGGAGCAGTCTCTGACCATCTTTTGTAGTTTGTCTGCAGTCTCTGCCCATCTCCTGTACTATGTCTGCAGTCTCTGCCCATCTCCTGTACTATGTCTGCAGTCTCTGCCCATCTCCTGTACTATGTCTGCAGTCTCTGCCCATCTCCTGTACTATGTCTGCAGTCTCTGCCCATCTCCTGTACCATGTGTGCAGTCTCTGACCATCTCTTGTATCATGTGTGCAGTCTCTGACCATCTATTGTATCAAGTCTGCAGTCTCTGACCATCTTTTGTAGTTTGTCTGCAGTCTCTGACCATCTTTTGTACTATGTCTGCAGTCTCTGCCCATCTCCTGTACTATGTCTGCAGTCTCTGCCCATCTCCTGTACTATGTCTGCAGTCTCTGCCCATCTCCTGTACTATGTCTGCAGTCTCTGCCCATCTCCTGTACTATGTCTGCAGTCTCTGCCCATCTCCTGTACTATGTCTGCAGTCTCTGCCCATCTCCTGTACTATGTCTGCAGTCTCTGCCCATCTCCTGTACTATGTCTGCAGTCTCTGCCCATCTCCTGTACTATGTCTGCAGTCTCTGCCCATCTCCTGTACTATGTCTGCAGTCTCTGCCCATCTCCTGTACCATGTGTGCAGTCTCTGCCCATCTCCTGTACCATGTGTGCAGTCTCTGACCATCTCTTGTATCATGTGTGCAGTCTCTGACCATCTCTTGTATCATGTGTGCAGTCTCTGACCATCTCTTGTATCAAGTCTGCAGTTTCTGACCATCTCCTGTACTATGTCTGCAGTCTCTGACCATCTCTTGTTGCATGTCTGCAGTCCTAGACCATCTCCAATATCATGTCTGCAGTCTCTGACCATCTCCTGTACCAAGTCTGCAGCCTCTGACCATCTCCTGTACCATGTCTGCAGTCTCTGACCATCTCCTGTACCATGTCTGCAGTCTCTGACCATCTCCTGTACCATGTCTGCAGTCTCTGACCATCTCCTGTACCATGTCTGCAGTCTCTGACCATCTCCTGTACCATGTCTGCAGTCTCTGACCATCTCCTGTACCATGTCTGCAGTCTCTGACCATCTCCTGTACCATGTCTGCAGTCTCTGACCATCTCCTGTACCATGTCTGCAGTCTCTGACCATCTCCTGTACCATGTCTGCAGTCTCTGACCATCTCCTGTACCATGTCTGCAGTCTCTGACCATCTCACTTCCATGTCTGCAGTCTCTGACCATCTCACTTCCATGTCTGCAGTCTCTGACCATCTCACTTCCATGTCTGCAGTCTCTGACCATCTCACTTCCATGTCTGCAGTCTCTGACCATCTCACTTCCATGTCTGCAGTCTCTGACCATCTCACTTCCATGTCTGCAGTCTCTGACCATCTCCTGTACCATGTCTGCAGTCTCTGACCATCTTCTGTATCATGTCTGCAGTATGTCTGGGGGCTCTTTCTAACAGACTCTCTAACAGAAGCCCTCTGTGTGCATTAGAGAGACCCCCCTCTAGGCCCCATTAGTGTACTCATTTTCTTTATTGTTAAAAGATCATGAGAGGATCCCAGGTTAATGAAGACTTCTTAGGGGAGCATCTCTGTGTTTATAGAACCATTTGTAGACCCCCTTTCTCTGCAATTACAGCTGCAAGTCTTTTTGGGGATGTCTCTACCAGCTTTGCACATCTAGAGAGGGACATTTCTGCCCATTCTTCTTTTGCATAATATCTCAAGCTCTGTCAGATTGGATGGAGAGTGTCTGAACAGCAATATTCAAGTCTTGCCACAGATTCTCAATGGGATTTAGGTCTGGACTTTGACTGGGCCGTTCTAACATATGAATACGATTTCATCGAAACCATTCCATTGTAGTTCTGGCTGTATGTTTAGAGTCGTTGTCCTGCTGGAAGGTGAACCTTCGCCCCAGTCTCAAGTTTTTTGCAGACTCTAATGCCGCGTACACACGATCGAAAATTCCGACAAGACAACCATGGATTTTTTTCTGACCGAACGTTGGCTCAAACTTATGTTGCATACACACGGTCACACAAATGTTGTCTGAAATTTAGACCCTCAAGAACGCGGTGACGTACAACACTACATCGAGCCGATAAAAATTAAGTTCAACGATTCCGAGCATGCGTCGAATTGATTCCGCGAATTCGTGTTTTTTTTTGTGCGTCAGAATTGCATGATACAGACAATCGGAATTTCCGACAAGAACTTTTCTTGTTGGAAAAATTGAGAACCAGCTCTCAAATTTTTGCTGTTGGAAATTCCCACAGAAAATGTCCTATGGAGCCTACACACGGTCGGAATTTCCAACCAAAAGCCTACATCGAACTTTTCTTGTCGGAATTTCCAATCGTGTGTACGCGGCATAACAGGTTTTCTTCTAAGACTGCCCTGTATTTGGCTCCATACATCTTCCCATCATCTCTGACCAGCTTCTCTATCCATGCTGAAGAAAAGCATCCCCACAACAAGATGCTGCCACCACCATGTTTCACGGTGGGGATGGTGTGTTTACAATTATCTAAAATATTATTGCATGCTGTAGTAACAGTAGCCTGAGCTTAAAGAAAAGTAAACCCATCCATAAAACAGTTTTTATTTCCAGCACGTATTGGTTGTGCTCTCAATCAAACTGTCAAACCATCCAATGGCTGGTGTCATAGCTGATCACATGTGCAGCATCATGGCAGTTGTAGATTAAACAGAGGCAAAGATGGCAGCTTCCTTGGCTGAAAACGATGGGGGGGGGGGGAGATATATGTTTTCTATATATTTTCAACCATATATCATGTGTGCATTTTCCATGAACCTGCTTACAAAAGTCCTTAACACGTTAAAATGCACCCCAAAAGAGCAAAGTAAATACATGAAAACTTACTTCTAAAAGGAACATTAAAATATATTGAATGCCAAACCTTTTTTGTTTAGTTTGGATAGAGTAGGGAATTTTTTTTTTATTTTTTGTTGGGCTATCTGCATCTCATTAGGGAGATTTCTCATCACTTCCTGTCCTGTCAACATCCCGGTGCAAGCACATGTGGTGGCCAGCAGTCCCCGGTCTGTAGACTTAACAGAAAGTGAGAGGATATCTTTACAATGTGAGGGAAATCCCCTCTTAAGCCTACTACACACGATCAGAAAATCGGACAAAAAAGAAAATACAGTTTTCGAAGTGATCGTACGATAATCTGATCATTAGTACACAGCTTTCGAGAGCCGATCAGGACAGTTCATGCAAAATTATCCAAAAGTGGCAAACACAAAAATGTGTCTCGTACCATACCAGAAAGTACGATACTCATTTATTCAGTACAGTATTGGTAATAAAAAAAAAGGGGACTGTTAAAGCTCAAACAATAGTATATATTACAATACAATACAATACAACACAACACAACACATTGCATCACTTCAGTAGTTGTATTCTGTGGTACGAGAATTTTCGTAACCTCTTCATTTTCGATATAAGACTAGCATGCAAAATAAAATGGACGATCATTCGTCCGATATTCTAATTGGGTTTACTTTAGACCAGGGATCCTCAAACTACGCCCCTCCACCTGTTTCGGAACTACACATCCCATGAGGCATTGTAAAACTCTGACATTCACAGACATGACTAGGCATGATGGGAAATGTAGTTCCTGAACAACTAGAGGGCCATAGTTTGAAGATCCCTGCTTTAGACAGTTGGCGGAGGAACGAGCATCTCCATTGGGAGACTCCTTCTCTATTCCCGTTCTGAGGGCATCTCAAAAATGTGGCTTCCCAGTGATATTGGTGATCAAGGAAAGACTGAATCTCTCGAATGGGGATCCAAACAATAAAAACCTGACTGTGGTTCGTGATATTTGTGATCAAGGAAAGACTGAATCTCCTGAATGGGGACCCTAACAATAAAGACCTGACTGTGGTTTGTGATATTGGGGATCAAGGAAAGACAATCTCCCGAATGGGGATCCAAACAATAAAAACCCGACTGTGGTTCGTGATATTGGTGATCAAAGAAAGACTGAACCTCCCGAATGGGGATCCAAACAATAAAAACCTGACTGTGGTTCTAACGAACCACAGTCAGGTTTTTATTGTTTGGATCCCCATTCGGGAGATTCAGTCTCTTTCCTTGATCACCAATATCACTTGGAAGCCACGTTTTTGATTCAGTCTTTCCCCCCCAACCACTCTATCCATATCTAACAAAAGTTTGTCTTTAGTTATACTTTAAGAACAAAAGGGTTTATACATACACAGAAGTGTCAACTGGCCACCAAAAGAAACAGATGTGTGGAAAAAGTTGTTGAATAAAATGTCTCCGTGAACATTGCTCTGCACTTTTATCAGCAGCAATCCTTCACAAGTACAACTGCAAACCCCCAAACAGTCAAATTTCACTTCCCTCACCAAAGCCACAGGTCCAACACTCTGAACACGTGTGTATGATAACGAGACAAACAACGCTGTTGAAGGCTTGTCTATACAAAAGTAAAAAATGGTACAAAAAAGGGTTACAATTTTCCCCCAAAACAGCATATCGAAGCTGTAAATGGGGCGACCTCCAGACAAGAGTTTCAATGTCTGATTAGCACACACAACGCCTATTTCTTTCAATTTTGGGTAACACGGTTTGAGGCCCTATCAGAAAAAGTAAAAGTAATTGTTCAGCGTCAACGGCAAATGTCGACTCAACTAACGCTTTCCTTGAAGCTCTGGAATACAAAATTTTCGAAATTGGAATTTATCCGTGACTAACTTAGCAAAATTCTTGTCATTCGGAAATGTTGGCCTGAGATAATTAATTAGGCACACATGTAAAGATGGTAATAGGCGCAAGAAAATGAAAAAGTAAACTTTTTACGATCAGGCTAAAAGTACAACAAAAAAAAGACACAAAGTAGAACGTGTAGATGTAAAACAGGGGTAGAGAAATTAACATGGAATCAGTATGCCCAATCTAGGTGCAAGCAAGAACTTTCTTTTTTTAGGGGCCAGCCCCGTTGAAAACACTAGATACAAAAAAAAAAATTTGTAGGCCAAGCTGTAATTTTTAAGGAGCATTGGCTATCCGACTCCTGGAATTTGTCCAGCCCTGATGTAAAAGTACCTAATACACCAAGTAAACAGAGAGGAAAGATTGCCAAAGTAACCAATTCTGACCACACACCCAAGCTGAAGGCAAATTCAACCACCTTAAACCTGGCTTTTCGATAAGCGAAACCCAACTTAGTTGCTTTTGCAACTGACTGCTTGTTGGTGGTTGAAATTGGTAAAAAAAAAATGCTGTGTGTGTGTAGACAGCAATACAGTCCAATCTGGTGGAAGTTGTAATCAAGAAGCAGGTACTAAAGACATAAAAAATTTGCCCAAATTTGCGTAAAAATTTATCTTTGCTTGCCTTTATCTGGCCCTTGGGGCTAAATTCCTTCCACTGATACGAGGCACTATTCCTTCCACCGACACCAAAGATGGGGCACTAATTCCTCCCAATGACACCAATGATGTAATATTTTATACCCACTGGCCACCAAGCCTATGGCATGGTTTACACCCACCGATGCCAGGGAATTGTCTACTCCCACTGGCCACAGACCAGCCCCCCTAAAGTCTGGTGGGCAGTAAACTGGCCCTTTGTTTCGAAACTTTGGAGACCCCTGATCTACAAGACTGAATCAGGAACACCACACATGCAATTTTCTAATCCCACTGGCCACAGTCCAGCCCCCCTAAAGTTTGGTAAGACTGAATCAGGAACCACAAGTTCAACATACCACACATGCTATAACTATATCGCAAACAAAAATATTCCAACCCATCGATCCATCCCCCCCCCCCCCCGAAATAAAGTTGATCCCCAATAAACGCCATCATTCTTAATAGATAGGATTGGAATACCCCAAAAATTTGAAGGTTGAAACTTGTACGATGACCTTTAAACATTGACTACACTCAATAAAAAAATTATACAAGAACTGAACTCATCGTGGTCCACACACAGAACATCCACAAATGATGCAACATACTTCAGTGTCCACCAAAAATTAGGAGGTGTAGTGATTAACAGCCAAGGACAGTATTCTGGAAGTCCACCACCGTGACCATGCCCAGTGTTCTTAAAGGCATTCCTGTCTTTCCATAGGTACCTTAATGTTCCAAACTTAGGAAAATATTTGTAATTCATCACAGATGAGAAAAGTATGACTTTTCTTTTAAGCGATAAATCCGTATTTTGGTTACACTCGTCTTTAATCGCAGTGATCAACAGCCAAGGCCAGTGTCCTGGAAGTCCACCAATGTGACCATGCCCAATGTTCTTAAAAAACAATCCCGTCTTTCCATGGGCACCCCAACGTACGCAACATAAAAAAAAATAACGAATTCATCACAGATGAGAAAAGTATGACTTATCTTTTATGTGATATACTCATATTTTGGTTACACTTGTCTTGAATCGCAGTGATCAACAGCCAAGGCCAGCGTCCTGGAAGTCCACCAATGTGACCATGCCCAATTTTCCTTAAAAACACTCCCGTATTTCCATGGGCACCCCAACATAGGAAAATAACGAATTAATCACAGATCAAAAAAGTATGACTTTTATGTGATAGACTCATATTTTGGTTACGTTCATCTTGAATCGCACACATACACATTAAGATGTCCATGAACAATCTTTTCCCATCAGCCTCCTGATTTCCATGGTCAGAAAACATCATTTGGCATCTTCATACACTGCCCAAAACAAAAATGTCCAACAACCATTCCTCCAAGATGAGCGGTCTAATCCTCATGGTGGCCAATGCTTTGACCTTGCAGTGTTGAGTATCTGGGTTCCGTTCCCATGGAGTATATACGTTTTCCCTGCCTTTGAGCACGTTTCCATTTACAATCCAAAAACATTTTGATGGGTCAATCGCTCTAAACTAATGGCAGCATGTATTTAACTAGTTATTGTTATAGAAGGGATATTAGATTGTAAGCTCTTTCAGGGCAGGAAATTACGAGAGCGGTTCTCTGTTTTCGATGAAGAGGTATATAGTCAAGTGCTAAAAGTTTTCCTGATTATCTCACACACACACACACACACACACACCATTAAAAAGTACAAATCTGCCCACTACCACCGGCACTTTGGGCCAACAACTGACCAGTTTCAAGCATGCACTACTCTTACGAACGTCCCCAACGGGTCTTAAACGTAGATCTAAGGCTAGGCCTTAACAATCTGGGCACAGCGCTCAAAAAAGGACCTAACATTTTGGACAAAACAATAACGGGACAACTCGGGGAACATTTTTTGGCTAACCGGAACCCCGTTCATCGTTCCTTAACTTCGACCTATCCAACAAATACCCGTAAAAAGTTGGAAGAACCCATTTGGGGGATTGGTGCTGGAACGAGAGGAGTTAAAACTTTGCAGATTGCGTGAAGTTGAGGATCTGGAGGGGATTATAAACAAGCCCTTCTGTCTGTGAGCCTTTTCCTCCGCGGCCTGCTCCCGGAACTGTTCCGTGGCGGCGCCGGGAGAAAAGGGAAAGGGAGGGGGGGCATACTTAAAACCGTGCCGGGTAACCCGGAGGGGATAAGCCGAGCAGCTCTACCAAGCTTCCTCGGCCAGATTAGGTGCCTGTACTGTATACCATAAGCCATGCCTTATAAGGAGCTCATGTGAAATCTTTTCAGCGCTGCTGACGGCAAGACCCTTGTAGCCTACCGACGTTGTACGGCCTTACGAAGGGGGGGTAAGAGGAAAGCAGAAGGTACTTACGGTGGAGGGGGGAGACTGGCGGAGACCGTCCTTCATCTGCCTCTCTTCCTTTTCGAGAAGAAGTGCCCCGTAGACGCAAGAGAGTGGAGGTGGGTGAGGGGGCCCTCTGCGTTTGCTGACCGCTGGCCTTCTCTCCGGTTGCCACAGGACCAGAAAACAACTGTCCTCAGTCTGTCAACTAAGCAGCGTGGAAGATATCCCCCCTCCTCCTCCTCACAACACGCAGGCTTGTCCTGAGTGACAGAGGGGACGTCTGCCGTCAGCGGGTAAAGGCCAGTGACAGATGTAAGGAGGGGAGGGGGCTAGTTGTGTGTGAGTGCGAGGAGGGTATGCTTTGAGGGGGAGGGAGGAAGGCCTCCTGCCTAAAAAACAGCTGTTGAAAGAAAGCCGCTGACTCGATTTCCTCTCCAGTGTGACTTTAAACTGGTCCCACCTCCCCCAGATTCCACAGCAGTAGCAAAAGTGTTAGGGTATCGATATATATACACGCACTGATTGGCGCAAGCGATTCTGATCATGCATGCAAAGATCGGATGGAATTTTTTTGCATCATTTGTTGCAAAAGGACAACCAGCGACGTATGACAAAAGTGGGCAAATTTGGTATACGGGGGAAAATCATTTGTGGGGAGGGTTCCATGTCGTAAACGGGACCGGGACCGATCAGCATAATAAACTGAACAAATTAAAGAGCCAAGGGCCCATTCACATGATATTGATTTCTGTGTGCTACAACATAGGATCACAGCACGCTAGAAGCACAGGATAAAATTTAATGTATATATTAATGTATATATAATTTATGCTTGCTGCGCTCAATTGGAGTGCACGGTGTTGCATGTTTGCGCGCTGCGTTTCATTGGAGCGCGCAGTGATGCATTTTTACTTGCTGCGTTCCATTAGAGCGCACTGTGTTGCATTTTTGCGCGCTGCGTTCCATTGGAGCGCACAGTGATGCATTTTCGCTTGCTGCGTTCCATTGGAGCGCACATCGTTGCATTTTTGCGTGCTGCGTTCCATTGGAGCGCACTGTGTTGCATTTTTGCGTGCTGCGTTCCATTAGAGCGCACCGTGATGCATTCTTGCGTGCTGCGTTTTATTGGAGCGCACTGTGTTGCATTTTTGCTTGCTGCATTCCACTGAAGCGCACTGTGTTGCATTTCTGCTTGCTGCGTTCCATTAGAGCGCACCGTGATGCATTTTTGCGTGCTGCATTCCATAGGAGCGCACAGTGATGCATTTTCGCTTGCTGCGTTCTATTGGAGCGCACTGCGTTGCACTTTTGCTTGCTGCGTTCCATTGGAGCGCACAGTGATGCATTTTCGCTTGCTGCGTTCCACTGGAGCGCACTGTGTTGCATTTTTGCTTGCTGCGTTCCATCAGAGCGCACCGTGATGCATTCTTGCGTGCTGCGTTTCATTGGAGCGCACTGTGTTGCATTTTTGCTTGCTGCGTTCCACTGGAGCGCACTGTGTTGCATTTTTGCTTGCTGCGTTCCATTTGAGCACTTAGTGATGCATTCTTGCGTGCTGCGTTTCATTGGAGCGCACTGTGTTGCATTTTTGCTTGCTGCGTTCCACTGGAGCGCACTGTGTTGCATTTTTGCTTGCTGCGTTCCACTGGAGCGCACTGTGTTGCATTTTTGCTTGCTGCGTTCCATTAGAGAGCACCGTGATGCATTTTTGCGTGCTGCGTTCCATAGGAGCACTTAGTGATGCATTATCGCTTGCTGCGTTCCATTGGAGCGCACAGTGATGCATTTTCGCTTGCTGCGCTCCATTGGAGCGCACTGTGTTGCACTTTCGCTTGCTGCGTTCCATTAGAGCGCACTGTGTTGCATTTTTCTGGTAAAAATATGCACGCAAAATTATAGCCAATGGCAAATGAACTATGCATTTTAACCTGTACATTTTTCAAAAAAATATGTTGATATTTCCTATGTGCCTGCAGGAAGAAAAAAACGCAACGCAACATTTTAAAGTATTGCATTAAAAAAGCACTTCAAAAAGCATTATACGCTTTGTGGAAAAGGAGTGCGTTTTCTATCTCAAATGGGTTGAACGGGCCCATATTCAATAAAATCTGCAAAGACCAAAAGGCTAAAGGGCCCATTCACACCACGAAGCGAGATGCATCGACGCTCGCATTTTCGCGTGTTTAGTGTTAGGCAGCCCTTACAATTTGATTGGGATTAGATTGCCCTTCAACACATCCAAACAAGGTCCTGTTTTGTCAACACCCTCACCCCCGAGCAGCTGCGGCTACAAGTCTATGTTGGAGGTGCGCTATAGCATAACAGTACTGTCATGACAGCATTGTGTTGTGAATAAGCCCCCATTTATGAAAGTCTTAGGAACCATTTCATCCATCTAGTTCTGGGGGGGGGGGGGGGGGGGGGGTGTTCACTTAAAAAATACATTTTGCCAAATTTCTGGAGTTCAGCGTTAAAAGCAGACTAAAATCAGTACTAGGAATTTTCTCAGACCTGCCATGGAAGTTCGAATCTGATTAGTGATAAGAAATTCCGGCAGTGTTCTACAAGGGACCATGTGAGGTGCTCTCTGGATTCTTGCTGTAGTGGATTACAAGCAACTCACATAAAAGCACATCTCAAAACGTTTCATTTTGGCTCTGAACAGAGTAGCGAAGGGATGGACCTTCGGTCAAGTTTTTTTTTTCTATCGGTGTCCCTATATGGGGAGGTTGACCACTCTAGTTGAACCCTTGACCATGGCCACCGAAAAAGAAAAAAAGATGGGGAAATCCTGAAAGGAAAGGCAATGAGGAATCTTCAGATGGGAACACCTGTCTAAAGCTGGCCTTCAACTAGTTGACTTCTTAATATAAGTTTGTTCGAAAATCATACAAAAATGTTGTACGAAAACTCTACAAAAAAATTTACACAAATTTTACAAAAAAAAAAAAAAAATTGTACAAAAATTCTTCGTATGTTCCACAGCTTGGCAAACATTCACATTATGTTTCCCCAGATGTTCTCATCACTTCGGACAAAAACGAATGTCGATTTGACCCCACCAAGGATTCGAAAATGACCTGAACATTCCAAAAAACGAAAGACTGCTTACGAAATTTTATCAGTGTATAGCAGCTTTTTTTCGAGCAGATTTTTTTCCGAGCAGATTTTCCGATAGGAAGTTTTTCCGTCGGAAAAATTGAGAACCTGCTCTCTATCTAAGTCCGTCAGAAATTCCGGAAAAAGATGTGGCGTACACACGGTCGGAATTTCCAATGGAAAAAGTCCAATGGGAGATTTTCATCGGATATTCCGACCGTGTGTATGCCCCATCTTTTTCCGGAATTTCTGACGGACTAAGATAGAGAGCAGGCTCTCAATTTTTCCGAGGGGAAAAATTCCTAACGGAAAATAAGCTCGTCTGTATGGAATTTCAAAGGAAAAAAAAAAAACATTCATGCTCGAAAAAAAATTGACGCATGATCGGAAGCATTGAACTTCTTTTTCTCGCCTCTTCGTGGTGTTTTACGTCACCTCGTTCTTGACGGTCGAAAGTTCAGAGGACTTTTGTGTGACCGTGTGTATGCAAGCCAAGCTTGAGCGGAATTCCGTCGGAAAAAACATCAAACTTTTTTCCGACGCAAATTCCGATCGTGTGTACGGGGCATTAGAGGAAGAATTCCTCTGACTTTGGGACAATTTCTTTACCTGCCTGTTGCGTCCATGAGAAAAGAAGTGAAGAGAAAGTTCCCCCCTAGAACGCAAAAAATAACCTGGTCAGGGGTCTTCACCCTTCCTACTCTACCCCGAACTATAGAAAAAACGTATTGTCTATACATTGGCCTGGATTCACGTAGAGCGGCGCATCTTTGTGCCGGCGTAGCGCATCTCATATGCGCTACGCCGACGTAACTCTGAGAGGCAAGAGCAGTATTCACAAAGCACTCGCTCCCTACGTTGCGCCAGCGTAACGTAAATTGGCCGGCGTATGCCCGCCTAATTCAAAGTAGGAAGGTAATGGGCGTGATCCATTTAAATGAAGCTTGACCCCATGCAAATGATGGGCCGAACGAACGGTGCATGCGCGTGCATGCTCAGAATCACGTCAAATTTACGCCCTAAGATACGACGGCTCAATGCCTACGACGTGAACGTTACCTACGCCCAGCCCCATTCACATACGACTTACGTAAACAACGTAAAATACGACGGCTGTTCCCTGTTCCATACCTTAACATGACTTACCCCTGCTTTATGAGGGATAACTTTACGCCGGACATAAGCCTTACGTAAACCGCGTATATGAATGCGCCGGGCGCAAGTACGTTCGTGAATCGGCGTATCTCCCTCATTTGCATATTCGAATCGTAAATCAATGGAAGCGCCCCTTGCGGCCAGCGTAAATATGCGCCCACGATACGACGGCGTAGGAAACTTACGTCGGTCGGAAGAAGCCTATTTTCAGGCGTATCTAGTTCTGTGGGTACGGCGCACAGATACGACGGCACACATTTACACTTACGCGGCGTATCTCGAGATACGTCGGCGCAAGTGCTTTGTGAATCCGGGCCATAGACTTTAACCACTTAAGGACCCCCCACTGTATATATACGTCCTCTTTTTAAACATGGATATCTCAGTAACGGCAGCAGCTGCTGCCACAACTGAGATATCCATGTTTTCAGCTGGCGGCCGTGTAAACGATAACGGCGGTCTCCGCGGCGGATTCGCCGCGAGATCGCCGTTATCGGTGGCGGGAGAGGGGCCCCCCCCCCCCTCCCGCCGCTTTTCCGCGCCCTCCGCCGCTTACCGGAGCCGTCGGTAGCGGCGGAGGAGATCCGATGCTGCCGCCTTGTGTGTGAGGACTTGAGTGAGGGCAAGATGGCCCCCACCCGTCCTCATAGCTCTGCTGGGCGGAAGTGACGTCAAAACGTCAGTCCCGCCCAGCCTCTTAAAGAGACAATTTTTTTTCTGTCATTTTTTTAAATGACAAATTTTCCTTTTTTTTTTTTTTTTTTGCATTTAAGCCTAAATATGAGATCTGAGGTCTTTTTGACCCCAGATCTCATATTTAAGAGGACCTGTCATGCTTTTTTCTATTACAAGGGATGTTTACATTCCTTGTAATAGGAATAAAAGTGATCATTTTTTTTTTTTTTATATTTTAGTGTAAAAAATAATAAAATCAATAAAATTAAATAAGAAAACAAAAAAAAAAAATTTTTAAAGCGCCCCGTCCTGACGAGCTCGCGCGCAGAAGCGAACGCATACGCAAGTAGCGCCCGCATATGAAAACGGTGTTCAAATCACACAAGTGAGGTATCGCCGCGATCGTTAGAGCGAGAGCAATAATTATAGCCCTAGAGCTACTCTGTAGCTCAAAAAATGCAACTTATAGAATTTTTTAAACGTCGCCTATCTAGATTTTTAAGGGTAAAAGTTTGACGCCATGCCACGAGCGGGCGCAATTTTAAAGCGTGACATGTTGGGTATCATTTTACTCAGCGTAACATTATCTTTCACAATATATAAAAAAATTGGGCCAAATTTATTGTTGTCTTATTTTTTAATTCAAAAAAGTGAATTTTTTCCAAAAAAAGTGCGCTTGTAAGACTGCTGCGCAAATACGGTGTGACAAAAAGTATTGCAATGACCGCCATTTTATTCTCTAGGGTGTTAGAAAAAAAAATATATATAATGTTTGGGGGTTTTAAGTAATTTTCTAGCAGAAAAAAATGTTTTAGTCTTGCAAACACCAAATCTGAAAAACACCTGAGGTCTTTAAGTGGTTAAAGTCAACTCTCACTTAGTTAAAGTACTGGAAACCATATTGCTCCACCGAAACAAACGTTCTTTAAAAAAATCTAAAATATAAAGTTTAGTATAAGTTTTAAGAAAAAGTTTTATAGATTGTAAAAACTTTATTTTGTTAGTGGGGGGAGGTGTGAATGTTCATCCTCCTCCAGGGCCCCTGGTGGGTTTATGGCTCTTGGTGGCTCTTCAGCTGTCTGCATTGTCACTCTCTGTCACCGGGAGGAGGACATGTGTAATGATCAGATGCCAGCTGAAGGTGCTCTCCTCTGTCCAGCCAGTCACCAGCCTCATCATCAGCCTACCAGGCGGGTGGGGTGAGGGGGGGACGGGCAAGCACGGTGTCATCAGTGCTCATATATCATTTCCGGGATAGTCATTCTTAAAGGAGAACACAGACCTTTATTAAATAATATGACCACAAGAAATAAGAAGTAACTGCAGTGAGGTCAAGGTGCTCATCATAACATGACCAACATGGTGGCTTAGTGGTTAGCACTTGCAGCACTGGGGTCCCCGGTTGGAATTCTATCCAGGTCACGACCTGCATGGAGTTTGCATGTTCTCCCTAGGTTTCCACCGGGTACTCCAGTTTACTCTGACAACATCAAGGATTGTTCCTAGTATCTGAGATAGATTGTAAGCTCCTCAAGGGCAGGAATTGATGTGAATGATCAGCTATATAAATATTTATAATATTTACTGCTCAGGGGAGGGACCATTGTTGAACGGTGTGTTGTGTATAGTTCAACCAGAAAGGAAACCTCAACTAGGGTGCCCAAGTGTCCAGGATTTCCCGGGACTGTCCCACAATTGACATGTCTGTCCTGGGAACCGGGCACCTTCATTCTGGGACAATACAATGTCCCGGAATAAAATAGAGGACACAGCCACCCCCTACTAACTACATTTCTGGAGCTGGTTGCTAGGGCCAGCGCTGCCTGGCTTCTTGCAACCAGTGACAATTTACTCTCAGACAGTGAGGCCGGGAGCGAGGCCTGCGCCTAGTGCAGCACTGCTGTCCCCACCCACCTCAGCACCTCCTCCTTCTCTGGCACCCAGCGGCAAGCAGCAGGGACTGGTGCGATCTTCACTCTCCAGATAGTGACTCCACTTCTTTCCTTCTACGCACGTGGCTCATACAGAGAGAGTGACAGCACTGCATCTGGTGGCAGGCTATGGGTGGCAAGCGGCACTGCATCTGGTGGCAAGTGGCACATTCACCTGACAAATAACCCGCCACCAAATTCCCCATCAACCCCGATACTACATTTGACCCCGCCCCCCCCTCATCTTTTTTGGGGAAGGTGAGACTGGCAGTTTGGAAATGTGGTCACCCTAACCTCAACTATACATAGAAGTTGGGTGACCCCAATCTCTCGTTGGGTGACCCTCATCTCTCGTTGGGTGACCCTCATCTCTCGTTGGGTGACCCTCATCTCTCGTTGGGTGACCCTCATCTCTCGTTGGGTGACCCTCATCTCTCGTTGGGTCACCCTCAGCTCTCGTTGGGTCACCCTCAGCTCTCGTTGGGTCACCCTCAGCTCTCGTTGGGTCACCCTCAGCTCTCGTTGGGTCACCCTCAGCTCTCGTTGGGTCACCCTCAGCTCTCGTTGGGTCACCCTCAGCTCTCGTTGGGTCACCCTCAGCTCTCGTTGGGTCACCCTCAGCTCTCGTTGGGTCACCCTCAGCTCTCGTTGGGTCACCCTCAGCTCTCGTTGGGTCACCCTCATCTCTCGTTGGGTCACCCTCATCTCTCGTTGGGTCACCCTCATCTCTCGTTGGGTCACCCTCATCTCTCCCGTTTTGTGGAAAGCTGATGACTCCAATTGGTGAAGGCTCTGGAACCCACCTCTAACTGCATTGTGCATCATGCCTGAGAACGTATAGAACAGTGACGGCGAACCTTGGCACTACAGATGTTTTAGAACCACATTTCCCATGATGCTCGTGCACTCTGCAGTGTGCTTGAGCATCATGGAAAATGTAGTTCCAAAACATCTGGGGTGCCAAGGTTCACCATCACTGGTATAGAAGAAGGAGAACCTCAACAAAAGCAATTTTGATCAGGTTGGTCGTTCTATCCTTGACCGTTGTCACATCGCGGCAAAACGCGCCTTTAAATATCACGTGAAGCTCCTCGACCAAAAAGGAGCAAGAGCCTTTTTTGGATAACAACGCGCATGAGGACAGCCCATTGACGTGAATGGGCTGCCCTATGCCCGACACACGGAATCGCGCGAAAACCGCCCACACACAGTCATGAAGGTGGAATGCGAGTTCCGTGTGTGAGCGAGGCCTTAGGAACTCCAAAGGCTGCATTCGCATTATAGCATTTTGTGAAAGCGCGCATAGGCGCGCCGGCGCGCCACGTGCATAAAGCAGCCCATTCATTTTAATGAGCTGTCCAACGAGAGGCAAACTTGGCAAAGCAGCTCGTGCACCTTTTTGAGCTTCTAGTGGTTTTAATGCAAATTTTCTACCAAAAAAAAAGCATGTGTCTTGCGGCGTTTGCGGTTTTATTAACAATGACGCAAACGCGTCATGTGCTTTTCCTACCATTTTGTGCATATTCATAAAAACCCTATAGTGTGAATGCAGCCTAATGCCACGTACACACAATCAGATTTTCCATTGGAAAAACCTTGGATGGTTTTTCCGAACGGAATTCCGCTCAAGCTTGGCTTGCATACACACGGTCACACAAAAGTTCTCTGAACTTTCGACCGTCGAGAACGCGGTGACGTACAACACTACGACGAGCCGAGAAAATGAAGTTCAATGCTTCCGAGCATGCGTCTGAATTTTGCGCGTCGGTATTGCTACAGACGATATTATCTGAAAAATTGAGAACCAGCTCTCAATCTTTTGTTGGCAGAAATTCCGACAGCAAAAATGGAGCCTACACAACGTCGGAATTTCCGTTCAAAAGCTCACATCGGACTTTTGCTGTCGGAAGATCCGATCGCGTGTACGGGGCATAACAGTTATTACATCCTGGTTGGTGGTCACTTCCTGTTGAGTCTACAGGTACAGGAAGGAGGGAAATTCTATCCAATGGGGGTCACAACAGTAAGGTGAAGACCCCCTCATCACTCTTCGGAACGGAAGGTTTTGCTGTTTGTGTATTATGAGATTTCCCGCCTTTTCCTGTCATGGTGATAAGAGACAGGAAGTGAGGGGGAAGCTTCCTAATGGGATAATGGATAAAAAAAAAAACCTGACAGCCGTTTCCCCACTCAATAAAGGAAAAAAAACATAATTTGGACCTAAAGTAGATGAAAATGTGGTCACTAAAATCTGATGATCGGCTATAACGAACCTTGTTTAGGCACTTCCTGTTATATCGGTGCGTTGCGTTACAAAATCATAGGGTCACATCCCATTTTCAGTGCGTTAGGATGCCCTGGTAGTCCATTTATTTCAAAGGGCTGCCATGGAAAAAAAAGTAAATTGACCCCAAGGTCTCTAATGGTGGTCCTACACACTACTGCCTAGATTCACATACATTGCCGCAACTTTGCGGCGGCGTAGCTTAAGGCATTTAAGCTACGCCGCCGCAAGTTAGCGAGGCAAGTACATGATTCACAATGTACTTGCCTGCTAAGTTACGGCGGTGTAGTCTAAAGCGGGCGTGCGTAGGAGCGCCTAATTCAAATGTGTGTAAGGGGGCGTGTTTTATGTTAATGGGGCTTGACCTTACGTTTTTGACGTTTTTTTATCAACTGCGCATGCGCCAGGCGCCTACATTTCCCAGTGTGCATTGCGGCCAAGTACGCCGCACGGGCCTATTGATTTCAACGTGGACGTAAACGACGTAAATCACGATCCACGGACGACTTGTGCAAACGACGTAAAAATTTCGAATTTCGACGCGGGAACGGCGGCCATACTTGACATTACTATTCCAACTAGGGCCTAGCTCTAACTTTAGGCGGCCTATCTCTTACGTAAACGGCGTAAAAGTACTGCGTCGGCCGGGCGTACGTTCGTGAATCGGCGTATCTACTAATTTACATATTCTACGCCGACCGCAATGGAAGCGCCACCTAGCGGCCATCCGAAATATTGCAATCTAAGATAGGACAGCGCAAGCCGTCGTATCTTAGATATGTTTAAGCGTATCTCTGATTGAGAATACACTTAAACATAAGACGGCGTAGATTCTGAGTTAGGTCTGCTTATCTACTGATAAGTCGGCCTAACTCTTTCTGAATCTACCTATACAATTTTATTTCCGCTTTAACATATGCAAATCACCAGGTCTTTACACCCATGAGTTCTTAGGGAACTTGTGTTTCTCTGCTTTCTTTTGCACCTGGCTCCATTGCTAGCGAGAGAGTGGCAGATTAATTAAAAATAAATTAGTTTGGATGGCTTTCACCCATGAGTTCTAAGGGAGCTTAGAACTCATGGGTGAAAGACATTCAACTGTAGTGCCGGAAAAAAATGAGAAGGGGCAGAATTGGAAATTGTTCTCAGTACTACAGTTGAAATTGAACTCATGCATGCAAGCCATCTGGACCTGGTGATTTTGCATACGCTAAAAGCAGAACTACACCCTCCAATAACCTACAGCCAAGGTGGCTGCCATCTTGCGTTTCGCTCCTCTCTTTTGCACCTGGATCCATTACTAGGAAGGGAACAGCAGATTCAATTAATAATCAGTTCATTTGAGAAAGATTTCCAATTCAGCCCCTTCGAATGTTCTTGGCACTACAGTTGGAATTGAACAACTAAGTTCCCTAAGAACTAGTGGGTGTAAGCCATGGGTCTTAAAACTACGGCCCTCCAGTTGTTCAGGAACTACAATTACCATCATGCCTAGTCATGTCTGTGAATGTCAGTGTGTTATAGTGACTCATGGGATGTGTATTCTTACAACAGCTGGAGGGCCGTAGTTTGAGGATCCCTGGTGTAAGCCATCAGGACCTGGTGATTTGCACACATTAAAGCAGATCTAAACCCTCCAATAACTTCCAGCCAAGGAGGCTTCCATCTTGTGTTTCTCTTTTTGCTAGCAAGGGAGCTAGTTCGGATGGCTTGCAGCCACGAGTTCTTAGGGAACTTGGTTCAATTTCAACTGTAGTACTGATAAATAAATTTGAGAAAAGTTTTAAATTCTGCCCCTTCGCATTTTAATTCTATTTAATCTGCTGCTCCCTCACTCATAATGGTGCCAGGTGCAAAAGACAGGAGAGAAACACAAGATGGAAGCCTCCTTCGCTGTAAGTTATTGGAGGGTTTAGATCTGCTTTAATGTATGCAAAATCTGCAGGTCCAGATGGCTTACACCCACGAGTTCTTAGAGAACTCAGTTAAATTTCAACTGTAGTACTAAGAAATTATTTTAAGAAAAATAAGAAAGAAGGTGTTATTCCGCAAAATCACCAGGTCCAGGTGGCTGTAGTGCTGAAAAATTTCCAATTCTGCCCCTTCTAATTTTTTCGGCACTACAGCCGCCTGGACTTGGTGATTTTGCGGAATAACACCTTCCAATAACTTACAGCCAAGGAGGCTTCATCTTGTGTTTTTCTGCTCTCTTTTGCACCTGGCTCCAATAGTAGCGAGATAAATTAGAAATAAATTAGTTCGGATGCCTTGCACCCATGAGTTCTTAGGGAACTTGGTTTAATTTCACCTGTAGTACTGAAAAATGTATTTAAAAACAAAAATTAAATTCTGCTCCTTCAAATTATCTCGGAACTGCAGTTGAAGTTGAACGCCTAAGCTCCCTAAAATCTCAGGGGTGTAAGCCACCTGGACCTGGTGGATTTGCATACATTAAAGCAGATCTAAAAATTCCAATCACTTCCAGCCAAGGAGGATTCCATCTTGTGTTTCTCTCCTTTCTTTTGCACCTGGATCCATTGCTAGCAAAGGAGGAGCAAATTAATTAGAAATAAATTAGTTTGGATGGCTTGCACCCATGAGTTGTTAGGGAGCTTAGTCGTTCAACTTCAACTGCAGTTTCGAGAGAAATTTGAAGAGGCAGAATTAAAAAAAATTCTCAAACAAATTGATTGCTAATTAATCTGCCATTCCCTCGCTAGCAATGGATACAGGTGCAAAAAAGAGGAAAGAAAAACAAGATGGAAGCCTCCTTGGCTGTAAGTTATTGGAGGGTTTAGATCTGCTTTAATGTATGCAAATTGATTCAGGTGGTTTACACCCACAAGTTCTTAGGGAACTTAGTTCAATTTCAACTAAAGTAATGAGAAATGATTGAGAAAAAATTCCAATTCTGCCCCTTCTAATTTTTTCAGCACTACAGCCATCTGGACGTGCTGATTTTGCATACATTAAAAGCGGAACTACACCCTTCAATAACTTACAGCCAAGGAGGCTTCCATCTTGTTTTTCTTTCCTCTTTTTTGCACCTGTATTCATTGCTAGCGAGGGAGCGGCAGTTTAATTAGAAATAAACTAGTTAAGATGGCTTGCACCCATGAGTTCTTAGGGAACTTAGTCCAATTTCAACTGTAGTACTGAGAAATTAATTTGGAGAAAAGTTTTCAATTCTGCCTCTTCAAATTCTCCCGGAAGTGCACTTGAAGTTGAACGCCTACGCTCCCTAAAAACTCATGGGTGCAAGCTAGGGTTGTCCCGATACCACTTTTTTAGGACTGAGTACAAGTACCGATACTTTTTTTCAAGTACTCGCCGATACCGAATACCGATACTTTTTTTTAAAAGTGTCCCCAAATGCAGCCATGTCCCCCACGAATGCAGCCATGTCCCCCACAGATGCAGCCATGTCCCCCACAGATGCAGCCATGTCCCCCACAGATGCAGCCATGTCCCCCACAGATGCAGCCATGTCCCCCACAGATGCAGCCATGTCCCCCACAGATGCAGCCATGTCCCCCACCGATGCAGCCATGTCCCCCACCGATGCAGCCATGTCCCCCACCGATGCAGCCATGTCCCCCACCGATGCAGCCATGTCCCCCACCGATGCAGCCATGTCCCCCACCGATGCAGCCATGTCCCCCCATATGCAGCCATGTCCCCCATATATGCAGCCTTGTCCCCCATATATGCAGCCTTGTCCCCCATATATGCAGCCATGTCCCCCATATATGCAGCCATGTCCCCCACATATGCAGCCATGTCCCCCCATACCTAGATGCCGCCGCCTAGTTAATCAACGTGCGGGGAACATTACAGCTTTCATTTGAATAGCTGTGTGTTCCCCGCCGCGCCGCGCATAGACACTCCCCCTTGCTCGGGATTGGATGGGTGATCTGCACTTTGATAAGACAGATCACCCGTCCAATCCTGAGTAAGTGGGAGTGTCTATACGCGGCGGGGAAGAGACAGCTATTCAAATGAAAGCTGTAATGTTCCCCGCACGCTGATTAACTAGGCGGCGTTGCGGTATGATGCGGCGGCGCGCGAGGGGGGTGTAGTATCGGATCTGGCATCGGGAGCATTTGTGGGAGTACAAGTACTCCCGCAAATGCTCAGTATCGGTCCCGATACCGATACTGGTATTGGTATCGGGACAACCCTAGTGCAAGCCATCTGGACCTAGACCAAACCGCCACGGAAGTCAAAATCAAACGATTAGAAAACCGAATGAATGTCGTTCTAATGAAAAAAATGTCAAACACAAATGTACTATAGTAGACCGACCCAAGAATCACATGACCACATTAGTTAGATTTCGTTATCAAACCCCCTTTCCTTGCTTATCTTTATAATGGAGGGGGGAAGCGGCCCCCCACTCTGAGCCTGGAGGTCATCTAATGCAAACAGCTTAAGGGCCACTTGCTGTCCTGATAGTGTGTACAATGACCAGCTCTACAGATGAGGACTGATAAGGACAGGGACACCACCACATGAGGACTGATAAGGACAGGGACACCACACCATGAGGACTGATAAGGCCGCCACTGGGCAGAGGTGTGAAGGAAGTGATCCGTCACAGAGCCATGGGAAGGGTGGCTTTGGCCCGGGACCACATTACAAGGCGCATGTCTTTCGACATGCGTTTTGCGCCGTTATGCATTTTTGGGGCCTCATTCACAGGGGCGTGCCGCTCCATACCCCTAGGCCGTCTTCAGCCACCTGGGGGTTCCGATCTGTGCACTGGACCCGCATCGGATCGAGCATGCGCGTAAAGGTCTGTGCAAGTCCCGGTTCGCACCTATGCGTTTTTTTGCAGAAACGCACTACAGTCCATTTAACATGGTTTCACATGGGACACGTACACATCTGCATTTTTTCTTTTTAGTCGCTGCATTTTTGGAAAGGGGTCTTTTTTTTTTTTTTAAATACAAAACGCAAAGCTTATTTCGCCGTATTGGCGCAATAAACTGAAGAAGCTGCATAAAAAAGGATGTAGTGCGCTTTTGCAGCGATTTTGCCACGATAACCGTGATTTCTCAGGGCTAGATTCAGATAGCCCGCCGTAACTTTGTGCGGGCGTAGCGTATCTCAGATACGCTACGCCGCCGTAACTTAGTGAGGCTGGGGCTGGATTCACAAAGAACCTGCGCCCTAAGTTACGGCGGCGTATCGTAAATCTGCGAATTCAAATTGAAGAGGTGGGCATGTTTTATGTAAATAAAACATGAACCCACGTAAATGACGTCTCTAACGAACGGCGCATGCGCCGGCCGTGAACGTATCCCAGTGCGCATGCTCCTAATCACGTCACAAATAGTCAATGCTTTCGACGTGAACGTAATTTGCGCAAAGCCCTATTCGCGAACGACTTATGCAGACGACGCAAAATTCGACGCTGTCCCGACGTCCATACTTAACATTGGATAAGCCTCACATAGCAGGGGTAACCTTACGCCGGAAAAAGCCTTACGTAGATGACGTAAAAAAAAAATCCGTCGGGCGCTAGTACGTTTCTGAATCGGCGTATCTTGCTCATTTGCATATTCTACGCCAAAATCAACGGAAGCGCCACCTAGCGGCCAGCGTAAATATGCACCCTAAGATACGACGGCGTAGGAGACTTACGCCGGTCGTATCTTAGCAACATTTAAGCGTATCTCAATTTGAGAATACGCTTAAAGATACGACGGCGCAGATTCGGACTTACGACGGGCGTATCTACTGATACGCCCATCGTAAGTCTTTCTGAATCCAGCCCTCCGTTTTTAATCTGCCCAACAACAAAAATTGGGCAAAAAAAAATAAACGCAAAACACAAACGCAGCAAAATCGCATGTGCAAAACCGCAAAGCCAAATGCACTGCAGAACGCACCAAATCGCAAACTGCATAGCTGTGAACCGAGCTCAAGTCCGTGTTGCCGGCTGCCTGTCATTGATTGGCCGCCTGCTACCATCACACCCATGCGATGCGATTCAGGTGCGGGGAGGGGGGGGGGGGATGTGATGCGATTTTAAACCACACAAAATGTATATGTCTCAAATTGCACCGCACAGACATCGCAAGCGACGTGCACACGCGGCGTCTGCGTCGCACAAGTGTGAACCCAGGCTTAAAGGTGGTTTTAGATCAGGGGGTCTCAAACTGGTGGCCCTCCAGCTGTTGCGGAACTACAAGTCCCATCATGACTCCCATCATGCTTGTAACTGTCAGCCTTGCAATGCATCATGGGACTTGTAGTTCTGCAACAGCTGGAGGGCTGCCAGTTTGAGACCCCTGATTAGACGTTTTGCTTTTTATTTGATGTGTTCTTTGGGATGTGTTAATGTTGCTGGTGTCTTGTCATGCAGGAAAAAACGCACCAAAAAATAAAATAAAAATGCACATACATTCCATTGAAGTCTATTGAGCCAAACATGCATTGCGTGGCGTTTAAAAAATAAATAAATATAAGTAAATAAATAAAACATTTATAAAAGTAAATGCATAAAAAAAATAAAAGTAAATAAATAAAAAATAAATAAAATAAGGAAATAAAGTAAATAAAAATTAAAAGTAAATAAATAAAAAAGTAAATAAAATTAATAAAATAAGTAAATAAAAGTAAATAAATAAAAGTAAATAAATAAAAAATAAAAGTAAATAAATAAAAAATAAATAAAATAAGGAAATAAAGTAAATAAAAATTAAAAGTAAATAAATAAAAAAGTAAATAAAATTAATAAAATAAGTAAATAAAAGTAAATAAATAAAAGTAAATAAATAAAAAATAAAAGTAAATAAATAAAAAATAAATAAAATAAGGAAATAAAGTAAATAAAAATTAAAAGTAAATAAATAAAAAAGTAAATAAAATTAATAAAATAAGTAAATAAAAGTAAATAAATAAAAGTAAATAAATAAAAAATAAAAGTAAATAAATAAAAAATAAATAAATAAAAAATAAATAAATAAAAGTAAATAAATAAAAGTAAATAAATAAAAGTAAATAAATAAAAATTAATTAAAAGTAAAAAATAAATAAAAGTAAATAAATAAAAAATAAATAAAATAAGTAAATAAAAATTAAATAAAAGTAAATAGATAAAAAATAAAAAACAGTAAATAAAAAAAATAATAAAATAAGTAAAAAAAGTAAATAAATAAAAAATAAATAAAAGTAAATAAATAAAATAGGTAAATAAAAGTAAATAAATAAAAAATAAATAAAATAAGTAAATAAAAATTAAATAAAAGTAAATAGATAAAAAAGTAAATAAAAAAAATTATAAAATAAGTAAATAAAACAAAATAAAAAATAAATAAGTAAATAAAAGTAAATAAATAAAAAATAAATAAAATAAGTAAATAAAATAAGTAAATAAATAAAAAATAAATAAAAGTAAATAAATAAAAAAATAAATAAGTAAATAAAATAAATAAGTGAATAAAATAAGTAAATAAATAAAAAATAAATAAAAGTAAATAAATAAAAAATAAATAAAATAAGTAAATACAAAAATATAAATAAATAAAAATAGAAAAAATAAATAAATTGAGAAATATATCCCTACACCTTTCCAAAAAAAACGCAGCGGTGCAATCTGCATAGATCTGAACGTGACCCGGAGGAAGGAATGGAATGTAGTGCGTTTCTGCAGAACGCATAGGTGTGAACCAAGCTGTAAGACATACGAAGGGGTCCACGTGAAGGAGCCCCAACACACATTCAGGTTTTTATTTATTTATTGTAAGAGCTGCAGAGCATTGTGAGTCTGGCTTTGAGTCCTACGAATCATGGTGCCTGTGCTTTTTTTTATGGCTGTGTTCACAAATGTCTGACACAGATCAGCCCCCTAGCTGCAGCCTCTCAAGTTACAATGTACAGTCTGAGTGATCACTGGGGGGGAGGGGAGACGGACAAAATGCTTCCTTCTGCCCTCAGCATCCCGATAACATTATGTACTAGGTACAAATCACTGGGGGGGGGAGGGGGGGAGCTCAAGTACGACTTATATTGTAACATGTCAGGATTCTGTTTATCTGCAGAGCGGATCTGCGTTAGAAGAGCGGAACAGTCCTGTATGTCGGGTGTAATTCTCGGTATCTGTTCTTATTCTGTATGTATGGACTCTGCACAGTACCACTTCTCTTGTCCTGTATGCCGGGTGTAATTCTCAGTATCTGTTCCTATTCTGTATGTATGGACTCGGCACAGTACCACTTCTCTTGTCCTGTATGTTGGGTGTAATTCTCGGTACCTGTTCTTATTCTCTATGTATGGACTCTGCACAGTACTACTTCTCTTGTCCTGTATGTCGGGTGTAATTCTCGGTACCTGTTCTTATTCTCTATGTATGGACTCTGCGCAGTACTACTTCTCTTGGCTTACATGACAGCTGAATAATGGCCATGGAGGGGAGGGGGGGGTCGGGAATAAAGGATGGAGACCGGGGCGGCCACAAAGAGAGCAGTGTGTATTAATGGTCTGATTCATGTTCTGGATAAGGGAAGGAGGAGGGTGGTAAGGGAGGGGAGAAGAGGGGAGGGGGGCAGTAATGGAGGGGAGGGGCTCGGTAATGGAGGGAGGGGGGGCGGTAATGGAAGGGAGGGGGGCAGTAATGGAGGGAAGGGGGGCAGTAATGGAGGGAAGGGGGGCAGTAATGGAGGGAGGGGGTGGTAATGGAGGGAGGGGGTGGTAATGGAGGGAGGGGGGTGGTAATGGAGGGAAGGGGGCAGTAATGGAGGGGAGGGGGGCAGTAATGGAGGAAGGTGGGCAATAATGGAGGAAGGGGGCGGTAATAGAGGGAGGGGGGCGGTAATGGAGGGAGGGGGCGGTAATGGAGGGAGGGGGCGGTAATGGAGGGAGGGGGGCGGTAATGGAGGGAGGGGGGCAGTAATGGAGGAAGGGGGCAATAATGGAGGGGAGGGGGGCAGTAATGGAGGAAGGGGGGCAGTAATAGAGGGAGGGGGGCAGTAATAGAGGGAGGGGGGCAGTAATAGAGGGAGGGGGTCGGTAATGGAGGGAGGGGGTCGGTAATAGAGGGAGGGGGTCGGTAATGGAGGGAGGGGGGCGGTAATGGAGGGAGGGGGGCGGTAATGGAGGGAGGGGGGCAGTAATGGAGGGAGGGGGGCAGTAATGGAAGCAGGGGGGCGTTAATGGAGGGAGGGGGGCGGTAATGGAGGGAGGGGGGCGGTAATGGAGGGAGGGGGGCGGTAATGGAGGGAGGGGGGCGGTAATGGAAGCAGGGGGGCGGTAATGGAAGCAGGGGGGCGGTAATGGAAGCAGGGGGGGGGGAATGGAAGCAGGGGGGCGGTAATGGAGGGAGGGGAGGGGGGCAGTAATGGAGGAAGGGGGGGCGGTAATGGAGGGAGGGGGTCGGTAATGGAGGGAGGGGGTCGGTAATGGAAGCAGGGGGGTGGTAATGGAAGCGGGGGGAGGGGTCTCTTGCTCAGCTGTTGTGGAGCTGGCGGTGTGATGGATGCAGAGAGGCACATGTGGAAGAGAACGTAATGTTCTGGTCGGGAAATAATCCACAGAGCCTCAGATTGATGTAATTGGGCCAGGCGGTGAGAGGGGAGAAACGGAGAGATGAAAAAAAAAAATCTCAAATATTAATCTTGTAGTCTGAGCCGCCGCACTGCCCCGGTGCCGCTCTCTCTGTATATGGGTACGGCGATATGCCCGCTAACCAACACTCTGCTAACCCTTTCACGTCTACAAGGTTTCCTTTTTGGGGGCTCATTCGCACTAGCAGCTCGAAGGTGGTAAAACTCGGCTGTTGAGCTGCGCTTTTACTGCCCCGTAGCAGCTGGGGGGGATTACACATGCCACAGGTCCAACGAACGCGGCCCAGTCGAGTGAATGGTACCGGCCCTTCAACCGCATTCCATGTACAAGGTTGCGGCACACTAGTGAAGGGTTCAAGCAGGAGATATTAACGCCTCCTTAACGCCTTTCAAATTTCTCTGAAGAGCGATCCACGCCAGTTTGAACGAGCCCATTACTGAAAAATTCCTCCTGGGATTGCACGGGCTCATTGACACTTGCGGCTGAGGATGCATTAAAAATAGATGGCTGAGCCATGACTTTTTGCCACCCGAACAGTGGTTGGGGGGGGTTGTACAGCAAAAATTATATCCCCCCATCGTCAGGGCCATCTTATCCAGTGGGCACACCTGGGCGTAGCCCAGGGGCCCCATCAGGACGGGCAGGGCCAATCCCAGGCGGGTGCACAGCGCCCCCGGCACTGTAAGCTGCTGCAGAAAAGGGGCGCCAAGCCTCCGAAGCTGTGGCATGCCACTTGACTGCACTGGTTGCTAGAATCTCTGGCCGCCCGGTGCCTAGCAACCGGTGACGTCAGAGGCCGCGGCCGCCCCAGCATTCAGAGCGTGCCGCGGCCGCCCCAGCATTCAGAGCGTGCCGCGGCTACCCCAGCATTCAGAGTGCGCCGCCTCCGTGGCTGGAAAACTAGATCGGCTCCGCCCACCTCTGCCATCTTCAGACTCAGACAGCATAGCACGTCGCAGGTCACCATATTCATTGTTTGGGCCCCAATGCATTTCTTTGCCCAGGGGCCCATGATGCTATTAAGATGGCACTGCCCATCGTACTCTGTGGGCAGTACCACCACCAAACTCAAACCATTTACGTAAATAGGGCCTTGTCACAATTGCTTTGCAACCATGGTTGCAAGGCAGTGGTGGTGGTGGGGGGGGGGGGTTAACAATTTCCTTCCTTCCCCCACTCCGGTGGCCCTTTAATGCTGGGACGTAGGGCAGACCAAGATCCTGTGATCATTATAATTGGTCATCACAGTGGTCACATAAAAATCGGGAGCCCGACCTACCAACACCAAATTGCAGAGACCAGGAGCTGTCTGCGAGAGCTCAGTCACTTTGTAGGGGGCACGCCACCATTAACACATATGGGCATTAAGGCCCACTCTCCCTGTCGCCACACATACAGGTTATGTTGTTAAATCTTCTGCCAGGGTTATTCTCACAAGCCCCTACTGTGGCCAATCTTCTCCCATATCGTTAATAGACAAGTTGGACATCAAACACAATTTAAAGCATATTAAAAAAACATCATCAAATATTTCTACACAGAACTCTGTTGAGCAGTTAAATTATTTTATGGCCATCTTTTAAATCCAAGGCCCCTCTAGGCAAGTTATATGTTCTATAACCAAATCAAAGACCACCGTGTGGGGGCTCGTCCGGGATCCATTTGGGATGATTTCAGCACCCCCTGTGGTTAACTCCCAAACTGCAATTGTCATTTTCACAGTAAACAATGCAATTTTAAATGCATTTGTTGCTGTGAAAATGTAAATCTGACTTTCTGATGAATTTAATCTTAGTTTTAATGATCATGATATTAAAAAATTGATGTGGGGGGCCTTTTGGTGGGCATGTTTTCTTTAAGAAGAGAGAAATTGTCAATGGAGGAGCCCCCATTGGAAGTTTTGTATAATGGTGTGGGGGAGATTTTCTTGGCACACTTTGGATCCTTTTATGCTAACTGAGCATCGCTTAACCACTTAAGACCCGGACCTTTAGTCAGCTAAAGGACCTGGCCAGTTTTTGCGATTTGGCACTGCGTCGCTTTAACAGACAATTGCGCGGTCGTGCGATGTGGCTCCCAAACAAAATTGGTGTCCCTTTTTCCCACAAATAGATTTTTTTCGTGACTGCGACATTATGGCGGACACTTCGGACAATTTTGACACATTTTTGGGACCATTGTCATTTTCACAGCAAAAAATGCATTTAAATTGCATTGTTTATTGTGAAAATGACAATTGCAGTTTGGGAGTCAACCACAAGGGGGCGCTGAAGGGGTTATGTGTGACCTCATGTCTGTTTCTAACAGTAGGGGGGTGTGGCTGTAGGTGTGATGTCATCGATTGTGTCTCCCTATAAAAGGGATCACACGATCGATGCAGCCGCCACAGTGAAGAACGGGAAAGCTGCGTTTACACACAGCTCTCCTCGTTCTTCAGCTCCGGGGACCGATCCCGGGACTCCAGCGGCGGCGCGCACCCGCGACCCACGGCTGGACAATAGCACAGCACGTACCTGTATGTGCATGTGCCCAGCCGTGCCATTCTGCCGACGTAAATGTGCAGGAGGCGGTCCTTAAGTGGTTAAACACCATGGCCTACCCGAGTACAGTGGAACCTCGGATTGCGAGGAACGTGGATAATGAGCGTTTCGCAATACAAGAACTGTATTTTGAAAAATCCTAACTCGGTTTGTCTCGACTAACGAGGATTCAGGCCAAAGCGGTGTGCAGTACCGCGTTTGGCCTGAGGTGGGGGGGGGGGGGCGATTGGCGCCGTTCGAAAAGACTCGGAAATACTAAGTTTTTTACATGAAGGAGAGAAATGTCAGAATTGGCCTGGATGCGAAGTGGTTAAACGGTTGACGCTCGATCATTTGTTAACAACAGACCATCAAAGTTGACTTTTAGCTGGATTCAGGTAGTGCGGCTCACTTTTGAGGCGGCGTAGCGTATCGCATATACGCCGCCGTAAGCCAGTGAGGCAAGTGCTGTATTCACAAAGCACTTGCCTCCTAAGTTACGGCGGCGTAGCGTCAATGGGCCGGCGTAAGCGCGCCTAATTCAAATGAGGATGAGGGGGGCGTGTTTTATGTAAATTACGCGTGACCCGATGTGATTGACGTTTTTTACGAACGGCGCGTGCGCCGCCCGTGTACATATCCCAGTGTGCATTGCTCCAAAGTACGCCGCAAGGACGTATTGGTTTCGACGTGAACGTAAATTACGTCCAGCCCCATTCACGGACGACTTACGCAAACGATGTAAATTTTTCAAATTTTGACGCGGGAATGACGGCCATACTTAACATTGACTAGGCCAGCTATTTGTTCGACTAACTTTACGCCGGAAAACGCCTTACGTAAACGGTGTGGCCCAGATTCAGGTAGATTTGCCCCTTTTTTACGGAGGCGCAGGGCAGCGTTTTTGCCCTGCGCCCCCGCAAATTTCCTGCGCTACCCGCGATTCACGGAGCAGTAGCTCCGTAAATTGCGTGTGCGCTGTGTAAACTTGCCCTGCGTAAGGGCGCCTAATGTAAATGATTCCGTAGGGGGCGGGAATCATTTAAATTAGGCGCGCTCCCACGCCGAGCGTAGAGCGCATGCTCCGTCGGGAAACTTTCCCGACGTGCATTGCGGCAAATGACGTCGCAAGGACGTCATTTGCTTCCAAGTGAACGTGAATGGCGTCCAGCGCCATTCACCAATCACTTACGCAAACGACGTGAAATTCAAATTTCGCGACGAGGGAACGACGGGTATTCTTTAGCATTGGCTGCCCCTACTATTAGAAGGGGCAGCCTTACGCTAAACACGCCGTACGGAAACAACGTAACTTGCGTACGCAGGGCTCGCGCAACATTATGAATCGGTGTTAGTATGCAATTTGCATACTATACACTGAGCACAATGGGAGCGCCCCCTAGCGGCCATCGCAAGAATGCAGCCTAAGATATGCGTGGCATAAGAGCCTTATGCCACGCAGATCTTAGGCTGCAGTCGGCGTTACGATGTTCCTGAATCAGGAGCATTCGTAACGCCGGCGCAAGTAAGCAATTGCGCTGCGTAACTATGGTTACGCAGGCGCAATTGCTCTCTGAATCCGGGCCTGTATCTTTACTGCGACGGGCAAGCGTACGTTCGTGAATAGGCGTATCTCGCTGATTTACGCATTCTAGGCGTAAATCAGCGTTCACGCCCCTAGCGGCCGACGGAACTAGACAGCTAATTGTTTTCACAGGTTTTCCCCTAGGAATGAGATGGTCAAAGCAGTTTTTTTTGGAGGCCAAAGGGCCTGGACCACCCACAGGGGTCATCCCTGAGATACCACCACCCATCTTCTGAGGTTGTAGCACCTGTTCTCACCCACAACCCTCCACTATTCTCGTCTAAAACCCCCCAATCTACTCAACCAACGAGCAAACAAAGCCAAGATCAAGGAGGTACTTACATGCAACTTCTTCCTGAGATCTGTGACCATCATTTACCGGGAAGAACTTCCAAAAACAAGGATTATCTGAAAGAAAGAGAGGGAAGCGGAGAATCAGTCGTGCTCGGCGTCTCAAAGGACCTTCAGAAGAAAAATGGAAGCATGGTGAGATGTGCTCTAATTCCCGTGAAGGAGGCCAGTGAAGACGCTCCCTGTGTTCTGGGGGCTGTGAAATAAACTTAAAGCTGATGTGGTTTCATGTCATTAGACATGGGCCATGAGCCATTAGCGCACTCACACCCGTGTCAACATGAGAACAAATGGTATGGACAGAGCTCTCGGGGGCCTATAGACCATCGCAAGCACCGGAGCTGAATGTAAAGCTTCGGCTCCAGTCAAACACCATCATTTTGCTATTCAACTTAAGAGGTCTCAGCCTACCTTAAAAAACAAAAACAGTATTGCACTTACATTTGCAGAGTTTAAAAATCAAACAAACTCCCGTCCTTCTAATGAGACAGCGTGGTGACGTCAGCACGTATCCTTCTCCAGATGCGTTTCATCATGTGACGTTGTCCCTCATTGACAACGTTGCATATGACGAAACGCGTCTGGAGGAGAATACGTGCGGACGAATAGAATGTATTAATAGAATGGGGTTGTAAAGGTACCATTTATTTTCCTAAATAGCTTCCTTGGGTGGCATACCTGTGGTGGGCATCCCTGGTGGTATGGTGGCATCCCTGGTGGTCCAGTGTGGGCATACTCAAGGGGGGGGCTACACTGATAATCGATCAGCACAAACCCCCTGTCAGAGGAGCAGCAGATCGGCTCTCCTCTACTCGCGTCTAACAGACGCAAGTGAGGAAAAGCCAATCACCGGCTTTTCCTGTTTACATCGTGATCAGCCGTGATTGGACACGGCTGATCACGTGGTAAAGAGTCTCCGTCGGAGACTCTTTACCTAGATCGGTGTTGCGGGGTGCCAGACTGACACCCTGCAACAACGTTCGCCGCGATGCGCGCCCTGTCCTGAGGACGTCATATGACGTGTCCTGAGGACGTCATATGACGTCCAGTCAGGATGTTGAAACCACTTTGCCGCCATCATTTTGCTATATGGCGGACGGCAAGTGGTTAATTTGCACCTTACCCACTTCAGCCCCGGACCATTTGGCTGGCCAAAGACCAGGCCTCTTTTTGCGGTTCGGCACTCCATCGCTTTAACTCACAATTGCGCGGTCGTGCAACGTGGCTCCCAAACAAAATTGGCGTCCTTTTTTCCCCACAAATAGAGCTTTCTTTTGGTGGTATTTGATCACCTCTGCGTTTTTTTTTTTTTGCGCTATAAACAAAAATAGAGCGACAATTTTGAAAAAAAAAATTCAATATTTTTTACTTTTTGCTATAATAAATATGCCCAAAAAATATATTTATAAAAATCTTTTCCTCGGTTTAGACCGACACATATTCTTCTACATTTTTTTGTTAAAAGAAAAAAAAAAAATTTGCAATAAGCGTTTATTGATTGGTTTGCGCAAAAGTTTTAGCGTCTACAAAACGGGATAGTTTTATGGCATTTTTATTAATATTTTTTTTTTACTAGTAATGGCGGCGATCATCGATTTTTATCGTGACTGCGACAATTATGCCGGACACATCGGACACTTTTGATACATTTTTGGGACCATTGTCATTTATACAGCGATCAGTGCTATAAAAATGCACCGATTACTGTGAAAATGACATTGGCATTGTGAAAAACGACGTCTGAATCTTTCAGCACTGCAGGGCCGTCCTAATGCATGGGCACACCTGTGCACCGCCCCGGGGGCCCCAGGTGCATGGGAGCCCCCATTATCAGTGCCAGGACAAGGGGTGAGAGAGGGGGGGGCTGTGTGCACTGGCGATTTGGCCGCTTGTTCTGCTCCTTTGATCACTCCGGTCAGAAGTTGGCAGCTACCGGCTTCTGCTGGAGAGAGGATTTGGCTTTGTCCTTCCTCCTGCAGGGGACGGAAGAAAGCCGGCCTGAGCCTGAGGCTTCACCTTAGTTTCAGCATGGGAGAGGAGGAGGGAGAAGCCGACTTTATCGCAGGTGGAAACAGCATTTGTGTTCTGCAAATACAAAGGGGAAGGGGGGGGGGGCACAACTCTGTGATGGGGGAATCTGACGTATGGGGACACTGTGAAGGGGAAACCGGATGTATATGGGCACTGTGATGGGGACACCTGATGTATATGGGGACACTGTAATAGAGGAACCTGTTGTATTAGGACACTGTGATGGGGACACCAGATGTAAGGGGAGGCTGCGATGGGGACACCAGATGTATGGGGAAGGCTGTAATGGGCACACCAGGTGCAATGGGAGGCTGTGATGGAGACACCTGATGTATATGGGCACCAGACATAAAGAGACACTGATGGGGACACCAGATGCAAGGAGAGACTGTGATGGGGACACCAGATGTATATGGGCACTGTGATGGGGAGACCCGATGGATGGGGACACAATCATAGGGGAACCTGAGGTAAGGGGACACTATTAGGGGAACCTGATGTATTAGAGCACCGTTATGGGGACACCAGATGTAAGGGGAGGCTGTGATGGGGACACCAGGTGCAATGGGAGGCTGTGATGGGGACACCTGATGTAAAGAGACACTGTGATGGGCACACTAGATGTAAGGGGAGGCTGTGATGGGGGACACCTGATGTATATGGGCAATGTGATGGGGACACCTGATGTATTTGGGGACACCGTAATAGTGGAACCTGAGGTAAGGAAACACTCTTATCGGGGAAAATGTTGTATTTGGACATCTGAGGGATTGGGACACCTGATGTAATATAGACACTGTGATGGGGACACCAGATGCAATGGGAGGGTGTGATGGGGACACCAGATGTATATGGGCACCCGACATAACGAGACACTGTGATGGGGACACCAGATGTAACGGAAGGCTGTGATGGGGACATCTGATGTATATGGGCACCCGACATAAGAGACAATGTGATGGGGACACCAGATGTATATGGGCACTGTGATGGGGAGACCCGATGGATGGGGACACAATGATAGGGGAACCTGAGGTAAGGGGACACTATTAGGGGAACCTGATGTATTAGAGCACCGTTATGGGGACACCAGATGTAAGGGGAGGCTGTGATGGGGACACCAGGTGCAATGGGAGGCTGTGATGGGGACACCTGATGTAAAGAGACACTGTGATGGGGACACTAGATGTAAGGGGAGGCTGTGATGGGGATACCAGATGTATATGGGCACTGTGATGGGGACACCATTCTAGGGGAACCTGAGGTAAGGGGACACTATTCGGGGAACCTGATGTATTAGAACACCGTGACGGGGACACCTGATGTAAATGGGCACTGTGATGGGGACACCTGATGTAAGGGGAGACTGTGATGGGGACACCTAATGTAAGGGGAGACTGATGGGGACACCTGATATAAGGGTAGACCGAGATGGGGACACCTAATGTAAGGGGAGACTGTGATGGGGACACCTGATATAAGGGTAGACCGAGATGGGGACATCTAATGTAAATGGGCACTGTGATGGGGACACCTGATATAAGGGTAGACCAAGATGGGGACACCTAATGTAAATGGGCACTGTGATGGAGACACCTGATGGATGGGGACACCTGATGCAGGCTGGTACGGGGCTGCAGTGCACCATTTTGCCCAGGGGTCCATGATGCTATCAAGATGGCACCGTAGCAGTGTATGAGGTTCAATTAAAGACAAATATCAAACTGAGTAGCCTCTGATTTTACAATAGCTGTGTTTTTTTAGGAGAACCTTAGCAGTCCAGTAACCGATGTTATTATTGCCTGGCTCTTTGAAACCAGCCTGTATTGGAGCAACGTATTACAACCCGACAGTACAAAGTACCTGCATATACCTTTGTCCTACAGCATGGGTCTTCAAACTACGCCCCTCCAGTTGTTCAGGAACTACAATTCCCATCATGCCTAGTCATGTCTGTGAATGTCAGTGTGTTACAATGCCTCATGGGATGTGTAGTTCCACAACAGCTGAAGGGCCATAGTTTGAGGATCCCTGCCCTACAGCTTTCCTGGATGACCCAAACCCAGCATAGCTCTGCTACGCCGCTTCACGTTTCTCAAAGAAAGCCAATAGGGCCAATAGGAAGGCTCGCAGTGAGGAATGAAGTTAGGGCATGCCAGAACTTCAGGATTACATATACAGGTACTCTAAATAAAAAAATCAGCTTTCTTTGGCACGGTAAAGGACAGCACAGGTCGTCCTAGAACTAGAACACTGCAAAATGTTCTTGGCTGTGGGACTCTACTGACCAAAGTTTGGGAAGGATGGATGCATGGTACATATCACCACAAAACCAGACAGACGTAAGATTAATAATGGTCTGTATGTCACTTTGCCTTATCAGCTACAGATAAAACCGGCTACCCTCCCACCTCCCATATCCTTTAGCAATTACACATGGTGGCTTCCATCCAGGGTCTCAATGACATACGGCTACATAGGCAGTTTATATTCCCTCGCTACATAAATGCTAAGCCTGACACACAAAACAGTGGCGTTACTCATCTTGGCCAAACGCAAAGCAGATGGTTCCTATGACTCAAGCCCATGTTTTACATGCCTTGACGCTGCCAGTAAAAAGAGCATTTTTCTAGCAAAGCTAAACATCTTCATAACACCGGCTTGAGCAGATAAGAGATAACGGGACTCGGGGGGGGGGGGTTCTTTCTTTGTAGCACAAAAACAATACAATGCTTTAGGATTTGGCACAGTGGCGACAATTGAGGGGCACAGTGGCTATGTTTGAAGGCATGGAACAGTGGCTGCGTTTGATGGCATGGCACAGTGACTGCGTTTGATGGCATGGCACAGTGACTGCGTCTGATGGCATGGCACAGTGACTGCGTCTGATGGCATGGCACAGTGACTGTGTTTGATGGCAAAGTGAATGCATTTCATGGCATGGCACAGTGGTGACAATTGATGGCACAGTGGCTGCGTTTGATGGCATGGCACAGTGACTGCGTTTGATTGCATGGCACAGTGACTGCGTCTGATGGCATGGCACAGTGACTGCGTCTGATGGCATGGCACAGTGACTGTGTTTGATGGCAAAGTGAATGCATTTCATGGCATGGCACAGTGGTGACAATTGATGGCACAGTGGCTGCGTTTGATGGCATGGCACAGTGGTGACAGTGAGGCTGCAATTTTTTTTTTTTCGTTTGCGCCCCCCCCAAAAAATTTTGAGCACCAGCCGCCACTGGTGCCAATTGTCGCCACTGTGCCCATTGTTGCCACTGTGCCTGTCACTGTGCCCTTTAATTGTTGCCACTGTGCCCATTGTTGCCACTGTGCCCTTTAATTGTTGCCACTGTGCCCATTGTTGCCACTGTGCCTGTCACTGTGCCCTTTAATTGTTGCCACTGTGCCCTTTGTCACCACTGTGCCCATTGATGCCACTGTGCCCATTGTCGCCACTGTGCCTATTGATGCCACTATTTTGGGGGCAAGCAGCTCAGAGAAACTTGGCAATGCCCTGAGCATTGCCGTCAACCAGGGGCGGACTGACCATTCGGGCACTCGGGTACTTGGGGGCCCCATCAGGGTTGCCAGCTTCAGTAAAACCAGGGATAGTATGTAAAAATCTGTGTTTTATTACATCTGTCACTGAAATAATATGTATGTGTATACTATGTGTATATTTTTGAGTATACTGTGTGTATATGTATGTGTTTACTGTGTGTGTAT
Source organism: Rana temporaria (assembly GCF_905171775.1). NCBI lineage: Eukaryota > Metazoa > Chordata > Amphibia > Anura > Ranidae > Rana > Rana temporaria. The sequence goes on from NC_053501.1 coordinate 108,625,004, forward strand.
ACTGTATGGCCCCATAATCTATTGCCTGGGGCCCCATAATCTCCTATTGCCGGGGGGGCCTCATGAGTTGTCAGTCCGCCCCTGCCGTCAACAACTAAAAATATAACCCACTGGTTTTCATTGGGTGTAATGATGACCCCAATCTCCCCTGACGCACCCAGCAATGGTTAGGAAGACAGTGGAGTACTGCCGAAAAACCCAAATGCAGGCGGTTGACTGCAGCTCCATTGCGGTTGGAGGGGAAGTCAAGAGGAACATGGTTTCTCTATGGCAGTGGTTCTCAACTCCTGTCCTGAGGACCCACCAACAGGCCAGATTTTAAGTATTACTTTGGGGAGATGCAGACTAGAATACTGCAATCACTAGAGCAGAAAATGATATCACCTGTGATGTATTTCAGTTATCTTGCATACCTGGCCTGTTAGTGGGGCTTTGAGAACCACTGAGCTATGGTTTTCTGGGTCACTGGGGAAGCCTTTTCGATTGGATGCTGCCCCATATGACAAGCAGCCATCTTGGGTCAGGCAGAGCCTATTTAAGGCCCCCGCTCCGAGGCTAGGGGCAAATTCTGTGTGCGGGTAGTACAGGGATAGTAATAGCAGCAAGGAGAGGTTCCTGGCAAGTAGGCCCCTGCTCCGAGGCTAGGGGCAAATTCTGTGTGCGGGTAGTACAGGGATAGTAATAGCAGCAAGGAGAGGTTCCTGGCAAGTAGGGAAAGAGCAGGGACACGCTATTCTTCCGGGAAGCTTTGGGGGCAGACAGGCCAGGCCACATTCTAGCCCTTGTGACAGACACTGTTGGAGCATCGGTGACCTGCCGCCACCCTGTTATCCGCAACATCCTGTGAGTGCTCCCGTTGGGTTGTCCTCCCGCGGGTAGTTGCGTTTGTCGAACATTGACTACAACACTCTTCTGGTATTGCATCTGGTCTCGGAGTGTTTACTGCCACCACACCACACTGCACCTCCCCACACACAGGTACTGGCTGGTCTTCTGCCCCCCATTACAGTTTGAAACATGTCTAAGGAGTGGAAGACCATAGGGTTACAAAGACTGAACAATAGTAGGCCTTTACTGCCTGGCTCCTGGGATCTCCCGAGGCTCTGGCCTACCACAAGACATCCATGCGAACACGGCCGTAAAAGCAGCACAACTACGCTTTTCTTTTCTGTGGCGGAGGTTAAACCCACTCTGTTCTTTCTCCCCAGTGCGCTCTCTCAGTTCTCCTCCTCGCGGCTCACTCCTCCCGAATTCCCTTTCATGGCTGCACCCATGGGCTTCCAGATCCTGTCTGCCCAATCAAGTGAAAAGTAAAATCCGATACAGCCTGTTAAGTGAATTGAATTATTAAACAATGGATGGGGCTCGGCTCTGCTGCCTGACAGAGCAATGTTCTTCTTTTCCGACTGAAAGCTTTTCCTCTTTTCCGTTATGTAATATTGCTGTGAGCTCGGGCGATGATCGATGGGAATGAGTGCCCCGCGGTGCGGCGTGCTTACCCAACACACTTTCCGCGGGACCCGGAGCTGTTTAACAAGTCAAGGGGCAGAAGCTGGTGCTGGGCAACAAATGGAGGTAATCCTCCAAAGAATTTGCATGTTGTGCTTTAGTCTCTGTTTTTTCTACTTACTAACCTTTACAAAATACGGCAGCTAAAAAAAAATCCCCCCAAAAAACATTAGGTGCACATATAATTTACCAGAATTTTTTTTATAAATAATTATATATATATATATATATATATATATATATATATATATATATATATATATATATATATATATATATATATATTATATATATAAACACACATACACACACACACCTATGAGAGCTTGTAGGACATTCTAGTCCAAAACATGAACAGTTGGCAACTCACCGACACAAGCCCGTCCAGGTACAAAACACTCCACTCCCAATTCCTCCTGCCCATCATCATGGTGACTTATGCCGCGTACACACGACCGGATTTTCCGTTGGAAAACCCTTGGATGGTTTTTACGACGGAATTCCGCTCAAGCTTGGCTTGCATACACACGGTCACACAAAAGTTCTCTGAACTTTCGTCCTTCAAGAACACTGTCACGTACAACACTACAACGAGCCGGAAAAAAAATGAAGTTCAATGCTTCCGAGCATGTGTCGAATTGTTTCCGGGCATGCGTCGGAATTGCTACAGACGACCGGATTCTCCGATAGGAATTTTTTCCGTCTGAAAATTTGAGAACCAGCTCTCAATCTTTTTCTGCCGGAAAGTCCAATGGAGCATACACACGGTCGGAATTTCCGTTGAGAGTTCACATCAGACTTTTGCTGGCGGAATTTCCGATCGTGTGTACGGGGCATTAGGGGGGTAGGCAATTCCACCCACATAATATGGCATTTTTATTCTCACTATGCTTATGCTCTAGTCTACACATTGTTCAACATAATGTCCCATCCCACAACCCAAAAACATTTTTGCAGCCAAAAGTGGTCCTGACCATCATAGCACTAGAAGGTTGTTGGGTTGGACATTAAATTCCAAACCATGGAAATATTATGGTAGACCCCCTTCCCTTCCTTTGTGGCAATAACAGGCCTTCATTCTTTTGGGAAGGCTTTTGGTGTGTGTCTGTTGGAACTCATAGCCAAAAGTGGACACCTGACCATGGCCCCAATATAAGTTTGTTGTGTTGGAAATCACATTCCAAACCCATGGGGAATATTACAGAAGCTCCCCTTCTTTTGGGAAGGCTTTCCAAACAATTTGGTGGCTGTGGGAATTCATAGCCAAAAGTGGACACCTGACCAAGATCAAAATATAAGCTTGTTGTGTTGGAAATCACATTCCAAACCCATGGGCAATATTACAGAAGCTCCCCTTCTTCTGGGAAGGCTTTCCAAACAATTTGGTGGCTATGGAAATTCATAGCCAAAAGTGGACACCTGACCATGGCCCCAATATAAAAGTTTGTTGGGTTGGAAATCACATTCCAAACCCATGGGCAATATTATGAAAGCTCTTCTTCTGGGACGGCTTTCCAGACAATTTGGTGGCTATGGGAATTCATAGCCAAAAGTGGACACCTGACCATGGCCCCAATATAAAAGTTTGTTGGGTTGGAAATCACATTACAAACCCATGGGCAATATTATGAAAGCTCTTCAAACAATTTGGTGGCTGTGGGAATTCATAGCCAAAAGTGGACAACCCACCATGGCTCCAATATAAGCTTGTTGTGTTGGAAATCACATTCCAAACCCATGGGCAATATTCCGGAAGCTCCCCTTCTTCTAGGAAGGCTTTCCAAAAAATTTGGTGTGGCTGTGATAATTTATAGCCAAAAACGTGGACACCTGACCATGGCCCTAATTCAAGCTTGTTGGGTTGGACATCACATTCCAAACCCATTGGCAATAGCTCCCATTCCCTCCCTTTGTGGCTATAACAGCCTACATTCTTCATGAAAGGCTTTCCAAAAAAATTGGCGCGTGTTTGTTGGAATTTATAGCCAAAACGTGGACACCTGACAATGGCCGCAATACAAGATTGTTGGGTTGGACATCACAAACCCATTGGGAACCGCTTGGCAAAATTTGGTGCGTGTCTATAAAAATGTATGCCCTTTTAGCCAGAAAAGCATTTGTAAGGCACTGATACTGGACAAGAAGATGTGGCCCATTACCAACATTCCAATTCATGCCAAAGGTGTTCAACTAGGTTGAGGTCAGGTATCTGTGTAGACCACTGGAGTTCCTCAACACCAAACTGGTCAATAGGGTTGACGTCAGGGCTCTGTGAAGGCCATTTGAGTTCCTCCCCACCAATTTTAATTAATTTTGGGGCTGGCTTTGTGCTCCGGGCAGTCATGCAGGAACGGGGAAGGGCCTTTATCAAACTGTTGCCTTAAGGTTGGGTCTTCAAACTGTTGCCACAAGGTTCGAAGCACACAAATGTCCAATTCTGTAGAATGAACTAGACACTTGGCACTTTCACATGGGCTTGGCAAGACAGTACTCAAGCTCCAAGTTGGGACTTACCCTTCTCTTCGCTTCCAGTGCCTATATGGTGGAGGAACCAAGGGACGGAGGGAATGAGCAACTGGGGAAGGGCAGCAACTAAGTGAACCTGTTATTTTGCCCTTCAAGGCAAGATGTCCAAGGTCAAAGCTCCTCATCTCCCCTTTAATAAGCCTCAGCACACAAACATCTCTAGATCAGATCACTGCACAGCAGCCACAAGTTCAGGTGGTTTTTGGAGGAGAGGTAAGGGAATTAATTGCCATACTTTGGATGCACATCACCTGTGCGCTGACAAAGCAGCATGAGGCAGGTCACAGTGTCTGCAACCACCAGTGCAGGAAGCTGGTATGCAAATACCGGCACAGTAGTAACACAGGGCACAATGAAACTGAGCCCAGCACAGACACAACAGCCAACGATGAAGCGACAAGATAAAAATAGTGACAAGAACAACGCAACCAATATAAAAAGGAGGATGTTTCAGAGGAACAGTTTTATGCTCAACAGAATAGAATTAACCCCTTGGTGATAGACAAAGGATTTCCAGAGCACCGAAATTAATGAGAAACAAATACGGCGACTATCAACAAGGGATTCAAGCATATCTGAAGCCACATTTCTTTATTGATTTTGAATGGTGTGGTGAGGGGTTTTTTTTCTGCCTGGTGTCCCCACTAGAGATGGACCTGGTTTGTTACTCTACAAGGAACTGAGCCAAAATCCAAACAGGTGAAGGGGACAAATCTTCAAATGGGTAGATATTTGCCAGCACACCAAGGATCAGCACAGAGTGGCGTCCAAATGGGTAGTTAATTGCATGATCACAACACAAGAAAAGTGCAACGTTTCGCAGTCACGCAGGACCCCTTTGTCGGGCATGTGACACATGCTTGACAAAGGGGTCCTGTTGGGGTCCAGTTGGTTGTTGCTACAGCACCCCATTTCTGAGAGCTTATACCAGTAACATGTGCGATGGGAATATGAAACATTACAAATCTTCCAATGGAGACACCTGTTCCAGGTGGATTCTGTTACACTTCCTGTTGAGTCTCCAGGATGGAAAAACTAATGAAAAATATCCCTCTGAAACAAAGACAGCAAATTCCATACTCTATCACGAACGCAAAAGAGTTGTCTTCACGTTCTGTTCCAGCGACTACCATCCATGGGGAGATTTCCTGTCATTTTAAAAGAATTCCCTTCATTTCCTGTTCAATTCACTTCCTGTTTTGTCTCTTGGGGACACAGACAGTCAAAAACCCTTCATAAGAGGTTCTAACTCCCACCATTTTATCCGAAAATTGTAATAAAAAAAACCTTTGGCTGGAATCCCACTTAAAACTTCCTCAGGGGCAGGTACTAATGAGGTTGTTCACTGTACACTTCCTGTTTTGTCTCTTGGGGACACAGACAGCCAACCTTCATAGGAGGTTCTAACTCCCACTATTCTATCCAAAATTGTAATAAAAAACCTTTGGCTGGAATTCCACTTAAAGCTAAAAGCTTCCTCGGGGGCAGGTACTAACGTTGTTGGTTCACTGTACACTTCCTGTTTTGTCTCTTGGGGAAACAGACAGAACCTCCTATGAAGTTTTTTTTTTTGACTGTCCTATGTCCCCAAGAGAAAAAACAGGAAGTGTACAGTGAACCAACCACATTAGTACCTGCCCCGGAGGAAGCTTTTAGGCTTGAAGTGGAATTCCAGCCAAAGGTTTTTTTATTACAATTTTGGATAGAATGGTGGGAGTTAGAACCTCCTATGATGTTTTTTTTGGGGCCAACTCCCACTATTCTATCCAAAATTGTAATAAAAAAAACCTTTGGCTGGAATTCCACTTAAAGCCAAAAAGCTTCCTCAGGGGCAGGTACTAATGATGTTGGTTCACTGTACACTTCCGGTTTGTCTCTTGGGGAAACAGTAAAAAAAAACTTCATAGAAGGTTCTGACTGTCCTATGTCCCCAAGAGACAAAACAGGAAGTGTACAGTGAACCAACCACATTAGTACCTGCCCCCGAGGAAGCTTTTAGGCTTGAAGTGGAATTCCAGCCAAAGGTTTTTTTATTACAACTTTGGATAGAATGGTGGGAGTTAGAATCTCACATGAAGGTTTTTTTTTTTTGGCTGTCTGTGTCCCCAAGAGATAAAACAGGAAGTGTACAGTGAACCAACATCATTAGTACCTGCCCCTGTGGAAGCTTTTTGGCTTTAAGTGGTATTCTAGCCAAAGATTTTTTTTTTTTTTTACAATTTTGGATAGAATAGTGGGAGTTAGCCCAAAAAATAAAAAACATCATAGGAGGTTCTAACTCCCACTATTCTATCCAAAATTGTAAAAAAAAAAAAAATCTTTGGCTAGAATACCACTTAAAGCCAAAAAGCTTCCACAGGGGCAGGTACTAATGATGTTGGTTCACTGTACACTTCCTGTTTTATCTCTTGGGGACACAGACAGCCAAAAAAAAAAAACCTTCATGTGAGATTCTAACTCCCACCATTCTATCCAAAATTGTAATAAAAAAACCTTTGGCTGGAATTCCACTTAAAGCCAAAAAGCTTCCTCAGGGGCAGGTACTAATGATGTTGGTTCACTGTAGACTTCCTGTTTTGTCTCTTGGGAACACAGAAAGCCCAAAAAAATCTTTGTAGGAGGTTCTAACTCCCACCATTCTATCCAAAATTGTAATAAAAAAACCTTTGGCTGGAATTCCACTTAAAGCCAAAAGCTTCCTCGGGGCAGGTTCTAATGTGGATGGTTCACTGTACACTTCCTGTTTTGTCTCTTGGGGACACAGAATAAGAAAAAAAATCCTTCATAGAGGTTCTAACTTCCACCATTCGATCCAAAATTGTAATAAAAAAAACATTGGCAGAAATTCCACTTTAAGCCAATAGCTTCCTCAGGGGAAAAACAGGAAGTGTACAGTGAACCAACCACATTAGTACCTGCCCCCGAGGAAGCTTTTAGGCTTGAAGTGGAATTCCAGCCAAAGGTTTTTTTATTACAACTTTGGATATAATGGTGGGAGTTAGTTTTTTGGGCTAACTCCAACTATTCTATCCAAAATTGTAATAAAAAAAACCTTTGGCTGGAATTCCACTTAAAGCCAAAAAGCTTCCTCAGGGGCAGGTACTAATGATGTTGGTTCACTGTACACTTCCTGTTTTGTCTCTTGGGGACACAGACAGCCAAAAAAAAACCTTCATAGAGGTTATAACTCCCACCATTCTATCTGAAAATTGTAATAAAAAACCTTTGGCTGGAATTACACTTCAAGCCAAAAGCTTCCTCAGGGGCAGGTACTAATGTGGTTGGTTCACTGTACTTCATAAGTTTGTTAAAAAGGGCCAGCGCTAGCCAAAATCAGAACAAAACAACAGCTACGCACGTTTCTTAGAATAAAATGGATGTGCTTGTTAAGTTAGCTACTGCCTATTATCAGCCCTAATCAGTTTCTCTGGCACTGTACAGCGGCGTGCTTCAGCGGTGTTATCAGCTGCCGATGTCACACAGGTGGAAAGTGACACCGTGTAGCTTGGAGGATCAGGTTAAACAAGCCTCGGATGCGGATATAAAAACTGTCTTCTCAGCTAGATTTGATTTCCGCACCTCTAATGGCTCCTGAGCTGTTCTCGTTTCCAATTTTTTTTTTTTTTTCAATAACCGTGCGAGGATCACAGCTTGCTTTTCAAGTAATGGCACCTGGAAAACGTCGCCCTTTCACCAAGGTTATTAAACGTGCGCAGTCCACCCCTTCCTTCGGGGCCTGAGCAGGTTCTAAGCCCCGTTCATCCCTTCGGGATACAAGAAAAGTTATCTTATGCTTTTTAGAGCCGAATCACTTTGACCCCTTAGAACTTTTTTTTATTTATTTTTTTATTATTCTGTATGATGCCCATTTGGATTTGAGTTATTTTGTGAAAAATAGGACACGAAGGAAATGAAATAAAAAAAAGAAGCAAAGTAGGAAGGTAAAAAAAAAAAAAAGAAGAAGAGTGGAACAGAAGAGAACAGAAGAAAAAAAAAAAAAAAGGAGGAAGTAAAGGAATACAGGAAAGGAAAAATGTAGAGATGGAAGGAAAAAAGGTACAGAGCAAAAGAGACGGTACCGGGAGGATAGGAAGAGCAACAGCGATAAGACGAGGAAAGGGAACAAACCAGAGGTAAGGAAAAAGACACAGAGAGAAGGAAAATACAGAGGAAAAGAAAAGGAAGAGAGAAGAAAAATATAGAAAGGGAAGGAAGAGCAACAGTGATAAGATGAGGAAATTGGAGTGGGACAGTGGAAAGAAACATACAAAAGAAAAAAGGGTACAGAAGCAATAGAAGGAAATGGTTCAAAGGGAAGGAAAATAGACAGAGAAGAGGAAAAGAGAAGAGGAAAAAGGAGAAGAGGAAAAGAGAAGAGGAAAAAGGTGCAGAGGGAAGGAGATAAGGTGAGCAAAGGGAATAGATTAGAGCTGGGGTCTATAAACTTTCTGAACAAACTGCTAGTTTATAGCCCTTCAGAATTTAAGGGGACTGGACTGTGGCCAATGGGTGTAGAAGATGCCCTGGTGTCAATGAGAGTAAATAATGCCTGAAAAAGAACAGAGGAGAGGGGAAGGAAATAAACAGAGGAGAGGGGAAGGAAATGAACAGAGGAGAGGGGAAGGAAATGAACAGAGGAGAGGGGAGGAAATGAACAGAGGAAAGAGGGAAAAAAAGTGTAGAGAGAGGAGAAAAGGAACAGGATAGAGGGAAGGAAAAGAATAGAGGAATTGGGAGGAAATGAACAGAGGAAATGAACAGAGTAAACGGGAGGAAAGAAAGAGTGGAAAGGAAAAGCGGAGAAAGGAAAAAAAGAGTAGAGAGAAGAGAAAAGGAACAAAGGAAATGGGAGGAAATTTCAGAGGAGAAGGGAAGAAGGAAACTCAGGAAATGAATTAGAGAGGAGAAGAGGAACAGAGGAGAGAGGAGAAGAGGAACAGAGGAGAGAGGAGGAGAGGAACAGAGGAGAGAGGAGAAGAGGAACAGAGGAGAGAGGAGAAGAGGAACAGAGGAGAGAGGAGAAGAGGAACAGAGGAGAGAGGAGAAGAGGAACAGATGAGAGAGGAGAAGAGGAACAGATGAGAGAGGAGAAGAGGAACAGAGGAGAGAGGAGAAGAGGAACAGAGGAGAAGAGGAACAGAGGAGAAAGGGAACAGAGGAGAGAGGAGAACAGGAACAGAGGAAACAGAAGGAAAGAAATAGAAAAAAGGAACAGAGGAGATAAGCAAAGAAAAAAAAAAGAGAGAGAGGGTAAAAGGAACAGAGGAAAGTGGAGGATAGAACAAAAGAACAAAAGGGAAAAGAAAAAAAAATAGAGCAAAAGAAAAGAAAAAAAGGAAAAGAGAAACCAGAACAGAAAAAGAAATTGAAACAATGGAAATAAACTGAAAAAGAGGAAGTAAAAGCAACAAGGAAAACAAAAAGATGAAATGAAAGGAATGAACAAAGAAAAGGAAAAAAGGTAAGAGAAAAAAAAAAACAGACAAAGAAAGAGGAAGGAAGAAAAATGGAGCAAAACAAAAACAGAATAAACTAAACTGAGGAAAAGAGAGAAGAGGGATGGAACAGGAGAGTAAAGGAAAATAATAATTAAAAAGGAAAAAAGCATAGAAGTAAAATATAAAACACACAGAAGAAAATAAAGAAAGGTAAACTAAAAGAGAAAATAAGCAGAAATACAAAAGAACAAAAGCAAAGGAGAATAAAAAGAGTATAGAAAAGAAGACAGAAGGGGTAAAGCAAAGAAGATAAAAAGGTGAAAGAATTTGACAGCCTGCAAATAAAAAAGCTGCAGGCCATGATGGGAGTTGCAGTTCAGAATTCTGTCATCATTTTCCTAAGCACTGAATTATCAACTAAATTCACACTATCTGGTGTCAGAGCAGTCGATAAGATAAAGAGACAGAGGAGGGGGAACTGGAAACAGACGAGATAAGCAGTGAGACACCAATCACATGGATTATTTTTGCATACCTTTAGGACATGATTAGAACGACACTGTTCTCATGTATAAAATCACCATTTACTGTCCAGGAAACGCAGGCGGCTCCCTTTACAACCCTGCGCAGTTTACAGGGCCACCTCAAACATTGGCCAGCAGCTGATAACACCAATGAAATGCACAATCTTTGACTTATAATTGAGGGTCATGGTCTTGGCAGAGATTTGCAGGCACCCATCTGGTCGCACATACACCACGACCAACCAAGGCTCTCAACTTTCTTAAATTTGGCGCCCCCATGCCACTACCAAACAGGTCATCCAACTATTGACCGATAAGGCATCCCATTGGATACTGAGATGGTATAATGGTTTGCCATTGGTTTTGCCATCCCACAAGTTGAGGAACGTCATGGTTTGCAGTGTGTGTGGCTATCCCACAAGTTGAGGAACGCCATGGCACTGGTTTGCAGTGTGTGTGGCTATCCCACAAGTTGAGGAACGCCATGGCACTGGTTTGCAGTGTGTGTGGCCAGGTTCTGGACATTCTGAATCGCAGGCATAAATGAAAGAACAACCAGCAATATAAAAATACTAGAGCAACGCATCCATTAGTAATTTTCAACCAGCGAATTGAACGAAAAAACTGAGACGGTTAGAATACAAAGGCCAAGTGGGAGGATTCCCGGTGTTGTGCCAAGAAATGCCCCCCCGTCGAATAATGCCCGCCGTGTACTGCGCAGGCGCAGCACTAGCGCGGTACGGAGCTGCCGAAAGTCTCCGAACATGAACAGCTGTACACGGCGCCTGTGCAAAGAAGACGACGTTCTGCCACACTCTCGCGCACCGATCCCGATGCTCGTGCCATTCTGCCAGGGGTGGGTGTATTATTGATTGAATTCTGCAAGGGGTGGATGTCTACAGAAGAGGCCGTATTATATCATGATTTGCAGAGCTAGTACAATCAATAATCAATCCATAATACATCCGCCCCTTTGAGAAATCCACCCCCATCGTATCAGCTCTGCCCATCATGATGCAATACGGCCTTTTCTGTAGGCATCCGCCCCTTGCAGAGTTCAATCAATAATACACCCGCCCTTTGCAGAGTTCAATCAATAATACACCTGCCCCTTGCAAAGTTTCACGAGCATCGGGAGCGTGCGCGTGGCAGAATGTCGTCTTCTTGCGTAGGCGCCGTGTACAGCTCTTTATGCTTGGAGACATTTGGCGGCTCCATAGTGCTCCATACTGTGCTAGCGCTGCGCCTGCGCGGTACAGGGTGGGCATAATTCGACGGGAGTCATTTCTCGGCACAACACCGGGAATCCTCCAACTTGGCCTTTGTATTCTAACTGTCTCCCTGCTGTCAGAATGCAAAGGCTCAATGGTAGGGATTCCCTCATCCACCTCGAATGTGTGGATGGGGGAAATGGAGTCAGTTTTTTCGTTCAATTCGTGGTTGAAAATGACTCGTGGATGTGTTGCTTTAGTATTATTATATTACTGGTTGTTTTTTCATTTATGCCTGCGATTCAGAATGTCCAAAACCTGGCCACACACACTGAAAACCAGTGCCATGACGTTCCTCAACTTGTGGGATGGCCACACACACTGCAAACCAGTGCCATGGTGTTCCTCAACTTGTGGGATGGCCACACACACTGCAAACCAGTGCCATGGCGTTCCTCAACTTGTGGGATGGTCACACACACTGCAAACCATGGCGTTCCTCAACTTGTGGGATGGCCACACACACTGCAAACCAGTGCCTTGGTGTTCCTGAAATTGTGGGATGGCCACACACACTGCAAACCAGTGCCACGGCGTTCCTCAACTTGTGGGATGGCCACACACACTGCAAACCAGTGCCTTGGCGTTCCTCAACCTGTGGGATGGCCACACACACTGCAAACCAGTGCCTTGGCGTTCCTCAACTTGTGGGATGGCCACACACACACACACACTGCAAACCAGTGCCATGGCGTTCCTCAACTTGTGGGATGGCCACACACACACACTGCAAACCAGTGCCTTGGCATTCCTCAACTTGTGGGATGGCCACACACACTGCAAACCAGTGCCTTGGCGTTCCTCAACTTGTGGGATGGCCACACACACTGCAAACCAGTGCCTTAGCGTTCCTCAACTTGTGGGATGGCCACACACACTGCAAACCAGTGCCATGATGTTCCTCAACTTGTGGGATGGCCACACACACTGCAAACCAGTGCCATGACGTTCCTCAACTTGTGGGATGGCCACACACACTGAAAACCAGTGCCATGACGTTCCTCAACTTGTGGGATGGCGACACACACTGCAAACCATGGCGTTCTTCAACTTGTGGGATGGCCACACACACTGCAAACCATGGCGTTCTTCAACTTGTGGGATGGCCACACACACTGCAAACCATGGCGTTCTTCAACTTGTGGGATGGGAAAACCATACGTACTGCGCATCATTTCTCGTCAGAACAGGGGCTATAGCTGGCCACGCCAATCTATGGACATTTTCCAACAGGCTGGTTGTACAGAAGTAGATCGGTAAAGTGACAAGTGTACAACCAGCCTGTCCATACATGGATCGCAAATTTGGCTGGTCCCTGCTGAACCAGCAGAATTTCCATCCATAAATGGCCGGCTCGAAAGTCAGCACTGACCAACATGGTTGGATTAGTTCAAATTCTAGACAGGTTCACTTTATAATCACTTTTCTAGTCAAGGATGGGCCTGTAAATCCCCATGTGAAAAAAAAAAAAAAAAGGTAGAAGAACAAAGTCTTCCAGCCATCGTTTAGAAGGATGAAGCTGCCAAGCCCTCGTGGTAGCAACCCTTCAAATGTTTCCCATAATTCTCTGTAACTAAAAGCATGGTACTTTGTGGCCAAAGATCTATCCTGCAGCAGGATACATTATGGCTACTGCCTCGACATTCTTTCCCATAACCCCGTTACTGTCAACATGTTCTCTCTATAACTACCATCAAGTTTTGGAACTATTATTGACCAAAACAAAATCCAACTACACGGAAAAGCATACATCTCCAGCACGCCATGAAATCTTCAATACCGCATCCAAAAATTGATCAAAGTAATCACATCACGCCACTAAAAATTGCCACATTTTGGGACCACCTTCATCAGGCATGCGAGAATGCGTGCCCCCCCCCCCCCCCCCCCGAAACATTCCAATTTTCTGCTGTGATCATAACCACTTCATCCCCGGACCATTTGGCTGGCCAAAGACCGGGCCACTTTTTGGCGATTCGGCACTGCGTCGCTATAACTGACAAATTTTTGCGGCCGTGCGACGTGACTCCCAAACAAAATTGACGTCCTTTTTTCCCCCACAAATAGCGCTTTCTTTTGGTGGTATTTGTTCACCTCTGCGGTTTTTTTTTGCGCTATAAACAAAAATAGAGCGACAATTTTGAAAAAAAAAATGCAATCATTTTTTACTTTTTGCTATAATAAATATCCCCAAAAAATATATTAAACAAAAACAAATGTTTTCCTCAGTTTAGGCCGATACGTATTCTTCTACGTATTTGTCCCCGGATTTCATTTTAAAAATCTGGTCACCTTAGTCTAGGGCTGGGGTCTCCAAACTGCGGCCCGGGGGCCAGATGTGGCACTTTGTTAGCTTCTATCTGGCCCTTGGGGCACTATTCCTTCCACTGATATGGGGCACTATTCCTCCAACTGACAGCAACAATGGGGCACTTTTTCTTCCACTGATACCAATGATGGGATACTATTCCTCCTATTAGTAGGGGCACTACTCCTATTGACCACCAATCCTGAGGCCGTATTTATTCTCACTGATGCCGACTGATTGCCACAATCCGGCCCTCCTAAAGTCTAAAGGACAATAAACTGGCCCTTTGTTTAAAAAGTTTGGAGACCCCTGGTCTAGGGACAAACAGGGCGATTCTCAAACTAAGTACGCTTGGCCTTTTACCTATCTCACTGATTTCGCCGAGTCGAGTTCTGCACATGCCCAGTGAGGTGTAGATTCGTGCGCGCATGCGCAGTACGGCCGGCCCTTCATTTGCATGGGGTCACGGCTCATTACAATGGAGCACGCCCACTTCCTTCCCACTTGCAATAACCACGCCTCGGGATTTAAGTTACGCTGGCGCAAATTTGGGCGCAAATGCGCTGTGGATACGGCACTTACGACACAAAATTAAGGCGCCGTAACTTAAATGACATACGTTTGGAGTAACTTAATTTGCGCCGCTCTACGTGAATCTGGCCCAAAGATCTTGAGCTACTGTGGTGGCATCTACCTCTACGTTTTTTTCTCCATTATGGAACAAACACCACGTTTGGGTCTTACATGAGCCACCAAGACTCCCTCAGACCACAAACCACCTTACAACCAATGCCCAAACCAGAGAATACAAAAGAGGTTACTCCAGATCCAATAATAGAGACCAAAGACTTTCTGGTGGTGATTTTCAGAGGGAAGTGTGAGAAGACACAGCAGAGAAATGAGGCTTCTTTAGAAACTCTTGATTGCAGGGCATCAAAAAAAAAAAAAAGCGTTTGTGCACGATGCATGATGCGGTCTCGTAGTGTTACAAAGGAGCGCCAAAGAACGGGCCTTCACTTTGTGACCGTTGTCAACCCCCAGTTTCGATTTAAGTGTCCAACTTCCTTTTTGCAGAGAGGGAAGTGAAACTGGCAGATGTTTGATGACAACAAAAAAGGGCAAGAGAACCGAGATGTGAAGGCGCAGTGTTCTGAAGAAATCTGCAGAGCCATGGAAGCAAATGGGACGAAGATCGGTCTTTATTGGCAAAACCAACAAATCTAGGGTGACCACGTTTACCGGATTGCCCGGGACAGTCCCGCATTGCCCGACATTTTGCAGGTCTGTCTCGGGCACCTTCATTCCAGGAAAATACGGTGTCCCGGAATGAAACTGACACAGCCAACCCCCCGGGCCAATCTGATGCCCCCAAAAAAGGCCGCCAAATCACCGCTTTACTCACCGACAGTACTTGTCCTAGCCGGGAAAGCCTGGAGGAGCACAATCCCCGCCCCCTGCTTGTGATTGGAGAAATCATAAATCCCGCCTCGTGTCCAATCACTGTGCTGTGATTCGTTACAGCACAAGCTGTATTTTTGGGAAGGGAGGGTGTCCCTGAATGGTAGTTTGGAAATGTGGTGACCCTAAAACAAAATCGGTCTTTAGTTTTAATAAGCACATCCACATATCCTTATCGGTAATTACTATAAAGCCGCCATTACGTTGTTAAAAGTAAAAAAGGTTCCAACCCAGTTCATGATTACAAAACTTATTACAGCCAAGTTGCATACGGCACATTTCCTGCATTTATTGGTTCCATCCCAGCTCATTATTATGGGAATTATTATGGCAAAATTGCATATGGGATATTTCCTGTCTTCGTATATCGCTGAAATATTCTGTAGCGCCTTTGCTAATTACATAGCACTAAACTGTCAGAGGTGCTTACACAAGCACAAACACGTACATGCCAATAAAAAAAAAAAAAGTGAAGCTAAAGCCAAAAAAAATTTCCTTCATCTCCCATCCCAAACACACAGCGGGAAGTGAGTGGAAATCTCTTCAAAGTGAGGGAAAATAAGCCTTGTACACACGATCGGATTTTCCGCGGACAAAGCCTCTGACTTTTGTCCGAAGGGCGTTGGCCGTGAACTTGTCTTGCGTACAAACGGCACACAATTGTTGACCAACAAACACAAAACTATGTTTTTTTTTTTAGCTCTTTAGCACCACCCTTTGGGCACCTTCTGCTAAGGTTGTGTTTGGTGAGCATTACTTCCGCGCATGCGTGTTTGTAATTTAGAGTTTTACCCGACAACACACAATTGTTGGAGGAAAATTTTAAAGCACGCTATCCAACATTTGTCCGCGGAAAATCCGACAACAATTGTCTGATGGAGAGTACAAAGGTAGGATTTTCCGACAACAGCCTGTCATCACACAATTCCAGTCGGAAAATCCGATCGTGTGTACGAGGCTTTAGTCATCTTCGAAAACAGGTGACCTTATTGGAAGACTTCCTCTCATCTCCTGTTCCAATGTCAACTTGTGGGCTGGTTGAAGCGTGGTGTGGCGGGCAGTGAACACACACCGAGTTCATCAAAAATGTGTATATTTGATGGTGGTGTGGTGTTGTATTGGTTTGTTGGGTGGTGCGATAATGGTTGGGTAGTGAAGTGGTATGGTGGTGGTGGAGTGGTGGTGGTTGGGTGGTATAGTGGTGTGATGGTGGTTGGGTGGTGGAAAAGTGGTGTGGGGTTGTATTGGTGGTTGGGTGGTGTGATAATGGTTGGGTAGTGAAGTGGTATGGTGGTGGTGGAGTGATGAAGTGGTATGGTGGTGGAGTGGTGGTGGCAGTTGGGTGGTGTAGTGGTGTGATGGTGGTTGGGTGGTGTTGTATTGGTGATTGGGTGGTGTGATAATGGTTGGGTAGTGAAGTGGTATGGTGGTGGTGGAGTGATGAAGTGGTATGGTGGTAGTGGAGTGGTGGTGGTAGTTGGGTGGTGTAGTGGTGTGATGGTGGAAAAGTGGTGTGGTGTTGTATTGGTGGTTGGGTGGTGTGATAATGGTTGGGTAGTGAAGTGGTATGGTGGTGGTGGAGTGATGAAGTGGTATGGTGGTGGAGTGGTGGTGGCAGTTGGGTGGTGTAGTGGTGTGATGGTGGTTGGGTGGTGTTGTATTGGTGATTGGGTGGTGTGATAATGGTTGGGTAGTGAAGTGGTATGGTGGTGGTGGAGTGATGAAGTGGTATGGTGGTAGTGGAGTGGTGGTGGTAGTTGGGTGGTGTAGTGGTGTGATGGTGGAAAAGTGGTGTGGTGTTGTATTGGTGGTTGGGTGGTGTGATAATGGTTGGGTAGTGAAGTGGTATGGTGGTGGTGTAGGAGTGGTGGTGGTGGTAGTTGGGTGGTGTAGTGATGTAATGGTGGAAAAGAGGTGTGGTGTTGTATTGGTGGCTGGGTGGTGTGATAATGGTTGGGTAGTGAAGTGGTATGGTGGTGGTGGAGTGATGAAGTGGTATGGTGGTGGTGGAGGTAGTTGGGTGGTGTAGTGGTGTGATGGTGGTTGGGTGGTGGAAAGTTGGTGTGGTGTTGTATTGGTGGTTGGGTGCTGAAGTGGTGGTGTGATTGTAGAAGTTCACCAACACACACACACAGACAGGCCCAGCAGGGAGGCAACCCACTCTGAGCCACTTAGAGAATGAAACAGAGATGTGACGGTTGTCTGGAGGCCCATTGGTGTCAACAGCATCTGCCAAGAGGAGCGGAATGAGGCTTCCGGTCTGTACCCATAAGGGGAGGCTTCCTGGAAGGATAGGGTAGTCCATGGGTCTCAAACTGACGGCCCTCCAGCTGTTGAGAAACTACAAGTCCCATGAGGCATTGCATGGCTGACAGTTACAAACATGACTCCCACAGGCAGAGGCTGTTTCGCAACAGCTGGAGGGGCCACCAGTTTGAGACCCCTGGGGTAGTGCCTGCTCTATCCCTACTCCTCCAGAACCTTTCCCTGATGCTAAGCACTGTCCCTGCAAGACAGGTATCTTGTACACTATCCACTCGCAAAATCTACACCAAGCCTGGGAGCCTTGGCTTTAAATAGACTCTGCCTGACCCAAGATGTCCACTAAAACCACATGGGTTGACAGCATCCAATTAGATAGCTGCCTCCCTGTGACCAAGGAAATCAGAGGAACTAAGCTCCTCTCAACTTCCTTTCCCATCTGCAATGCTGTTGTGGTTGAGCGCCACCTGCAGTGAAGATAACAGACTGCACCTGCCTACAAAACTGTAAAATGTTGAATTGCCCGTATTCTGTCGAGAAGTGCCCCCTATGGAAAAATGCCCTGCCGACACTGCGCATGCGCCGAACGAATAGCCGACATTTTGCCACACGCTCCCGATGCTCGTACAAGGGGCGGATTTGTTCATGATGGGCGTGTATGAGCGGGGCGAATATCTACATGAAGGGGGCGTATTTTTTAAATGATGGTCAGTGCTGCCAAGATGGGGGCGGAATTCCTAAACAAAGCCAACGCAAGCAATTACGCCCCCTTCATGTAGACATCCGCCCCTCGCACGCGTCCATTAAGAACAAATCCGCCCCTTGCAGACTTGTACGAGCATCGGGAGCGTGTGGCACAATGTCGGCTATTGTGCACAGGCGCTGTCCACAGCTGATCGTAAACTTAGCTGTTCGGCGGTTCCGTTCTGCGAATGAGCAGTTCCGCCTGGGCATTTTTCGATAGGGGGCATTTCTCGACAGGACATCGGTAATCTTCTGTCCTGGTTAATATAGTAATCTGGACAAAAAAAAAAATGAAAACGGAATTCACATACATCGGCGCATATTTATGCCGCCATAGCGTATCTTCTTTACGCTACGCCGACGCAGCGCAGAGAGGCAAGCCCCAAATTCACAAAGCACTTGCCACCAAATCTGCGCTGGGTTTCTTAGGCGCAAGTCCTCGTAAGTGGAAGTGGGCGTGAGCCATGCAAATGAGGCGTGACCCCATGCAAATGATGGGCCGAGCACCATAAAGATACGAATAACGAACGGCGCATGCGCCGTCCTGTGGATGCATCCCAGTGCGCATGCTCAGAATGACGTCGGAACTACTCCCCAAGATACGACGGATCACTGCTACGACGTTAACGTAATCTACGCCTAGTCATATTCACGTACAACGTAAACGACATAAGATACGACGGCTGTGTTCCCTGGTCCATACCTTTGCATGGGTTGCGCCTCATCTATGGGGAATAACTTTACGCCGGACGTACGACTTACCCAAACCGCGTATATTATGCGCCGGGCGCAAGTACGTTCGTGAATCGACGTATCTCCCTCATTTCCATATTTGAATAGGAAATCAATGGGAGCGTCACTTACATCCAGCGGCCCAGATTCAAGAAGCAATTGCGCCCGTGTAACCATAAGTTACACGGCGCAATTGCTTACTTGCTCCGGTGTAACGAGTGCTCCCGATTCAGGAACCTCGTTACACCGACTGCAGCCTAAAATCTGCGCGGCATAAGGCTCTTATGCCTCGCAGATTTTAGGCTGCATTCTTGCGTGTGCCGTTAGGGGGCGCTCCCATTGTGATCAGCGTGTAGTATGCAAATTGCATACTACCAACTGGTTCACAAACTTGCGCGGGCCCCGCGCAAGCCAGGTACGGAGTTTCCGTACGGCAACTTTAGCGCAAGGCTGCCCTTTCTAATAGCAGGGTCAGCCAATGCTAAAGTATAGCCGCCGCTCCCGCGCCGTGAAATTTGAATTTCACGGCGTTTGCGTAAGTGATTCGTGAATGGCGCTGGACGCCATTCACGTTTACTTTGAAGCAAATGACGTCCTTGCGACGTCATTTGCCGCAATGCACGTCGGGAAAGTTTCCCGACGGAGCATGCGCTGTACGTTCGGCAGCGGGAGCGCGCCTAATTGAAATGATTCCCGCCCCCGGCGGGATCATTTACATTGCGCGCGCTTACGCCGGGCAATTTTGCCGGCGCGCCCTCGCAATTCACGGAGCTACTGCTCCGTGAATCGAGGGCAGCGCAAAATATTTGCGTGGGCGCAGGGCAAAATCGTTGCCCTGTGCCCGCCCATATATAGCGCAATTCTACCTGAATCTGGGCCAGCGTAAATATGCGCCCACGATACGCCGGCCTAGGAAAGTTACGTCGCTCGGATGAAGCCTATTTTCAGGCGTATCTTGGTTTCACAGTCCGGCGCATAGATACGACAGCGCATATTTACACTTATCTCGAGATACGTCGGCGTAAGTGCTTTGTGAATCCGGGCCAATGTCCCTGGCTGAGACACCGCAATAAAAAAAATACTCGCAAGAGGTTCACGCTCATCTACACTCCCCCCAATACCAACATAAAAACAAAAAAGTTAGGTAAGATCATCAAGAACAGGACTCCATGAAAATAGCGCCCCCTACTGGAAGCTAAACCCAGGAGCCAGCGCTGCTTACAGCCCACTTAGCTCCATGCTGGGTAATCCTTACACAATGGCAATCCTTTGTTTCGCGGAAGCACTTTCTCCTATCTGAGGAGGGGTTAAATTCTGTACACGCTGCTAATTAAGAAAGCAAGCACTCGACCCGAGTATAACGGAAATAATTACCGGATTGTGTTCCATGCTAATTTCTCTTGTACATAGCAACCCTAAGCCCAGATACCTGCGGAGACAGCGCAAAGGGTAATGATTAACAAGGGATAGAGAGAACAAGCACCGGGTTGCCTCCACACTCATGCTGCTTATGTGGGACTCTTGAACCCACTCTGCCATATTGCCCGGTTTGCTCCACATATGCTCTACGTATAGGGTTTGATTAAAACTGGAGTGTGCAAAAAATTATGCAGCTGTGCATGAAAACCAATCAGCTTAAGTTAGAAGCCGATTGGCTATACCATGCACAGCTGCACCAGTTTTAGTAAAGCAACCCCATTGTCTGTCGAAGGCATATAACCGTCATTTTGCTCTCGAGTTTAAGGAGATGAACATGCAATAAAAAATGCTGCTGAAGGCACGTTAAAGTAGACCTGTGCTAAGTTTTAAATTTCCTCAACCCTAGCAGTACATGCTTACGGCTTTCTTTTGCTCCTCTTAGCTGCTTTCAGCTGCCCAGTCTATGAGAATCCGATCTATGCTGACTACAACAGAAGTTGTCCTATGTCAACTACAAGCCACTCAAGTTGTAGCTTACAGAGGGTTATACCATGTGACAATGCCGGTTCCTGGTGATTGGCCCAGTGCCGCTACATGATTCCATACTTTGAAGTACTGGGTGTTTTCTTTGCTTTTGTTTGGTGGTTGGGTGGTGGAGTGGTGATGTTTGGGGGGGGAGGGTGTATTGGTGGTTGGGTGGTGTGGTGGAATGGTGTGGTGTTGTATTGGTGGTTGGGTGGTGTGATGATGGTAGGGTGGTGAAGTAGTATGGTGGTGGTGGTAGTTGGGTGGTGTAGTAGTGTGATGGTGGTTGGGTGGTGGAAAAGTGTTGTGGTGTTGTATTAGTGTTTGGGTGGTGTAATGGTGGTGGTTGGGTGGTGAAGGAGTGGTGTGGTGTTGTGATAGTGGTTGGATAGTGGAGTGGTGTGATGGTGGTTGAGTGGTGAAGTGTGGTGGAGAAGTGGTGTGGTGTTGTATTGGTGATTGGGTGGTGTAATGGTGGTTGGGTGATGTGATGGTGGTGGAGTGGTGTGGTAGTGGTGGTGCATTGGTGGTTGGGTGGTGTGATGATGGTTGGGTGGTGAAGTGGTATGGTGATGGTGGATGGGTGGTGGAAAAGTGGTGTGGTGTTGTATTGATGGTTGGGTGGTAAACTGGCGGTTGGGTGGTGAAGTGGTGGTTGGGGGTCCGATGGTGGAGGAGTGGTGTGGTGTTGTGATGGTGGTTGGATGGTGGAGTGCGTTATGGTGGTTGGATGGTGGAGTGGTGTTATGGTGGTTGGATGGTGGAATGGTGTTATGGTGGTTGGATGGTGGAATGGTGTTATGGTGGTTGGATGGCGGAGTTGTGTGATGGTGGTTGGGTGGGTGGTGGAGGAGTGGTGTAGTGTTGCGATAGTGGAGTAGTGTGATGGTGGAATGATGTGATGGTGGTTGGATGGTGGAGTAGTGTGATGGTGGTTGGGTGGTGTGATGTTGGATGGTGGAGTGGTGTGATGGTGGTTGGATGGTGGAGTGGTGTTATGGTGGTTGGATGGTGGAGTGGTGTTATGGTGGTTGGATGGTGGAGTGGTGTTATGGTGGTTGGATGGTGGAGTGGTGTTATGGTGGTTGGATGGTGGAGTGGTGTTATGGTGGTTGGATGGTGGAGTAGTGTGATGGTGGTTGGACAGTGAAATGGTCTTATGGTGGTTGGATGGTGGAATGGTATTATGGTGGTTGGATGATGGAGTAGTATGATGGTGATTGGATGGTGGAGTGGTGTGTTGGTGGTTGGATGGTGGAGTAGTGTGATGGTGGTTGGATGGCGGAGCTGTGTGATGGTGGTTGGGTGGGTTGTGGAGGAGTGGTGTAGTGTTGTGATGGTGGAGTGGTGTGATGGGGATTGGGTGGTGGAATGATGTGATGGTGGTTGGGTGGTGGTTGGATGGTGGAGTGGTGTGATGGTGGTTGGGTGGTGGAGTGGGCACCTCCGTTGTTCGGATCACCAACGTGTTTTTTTTTACCTTCTCCGACCCAAGATTTTTAAGACTGAATATGTTGAATGAGCCCAGTTGTGGCAAGTTCACTTTAAGAATGAATTATTATAAAAAAATGCTTCAGACTGAGCTGGAAGTCCTAAGAACTGAGCACATCGAAATCTGTTCCTGTGTGAGGTCACTCTTCCTCCTACACATGCTACGGTTCAGCAAGTCTAATCCAGGAACCAAAGAAAAAAAAAACACAAACACATAAAAAATAAATAAATAAAACTGCTACAACAATGCAATGGGACCTTTCAGTGCTCTGCTCCAGCACGAGCCACACTGTCCACCAGGCGGATGTGAAAATTAGTTGTGCTTGCCAATTATTCTTAAATCTTCTCCTCTTGAACCATTGTATACTTATTAGTCGCATTCAAGTTTCACTATAAAATTTAAAAAAAATCTTGAAATATTGTGACGGCGTAATCCTTCTGAACCGTTTGCTGTGACAACAAATGCCGTGTGACAGAAGACTTCGGATGATATAAAACAACGCATACTTGTGGCTTGCCACATCAAAGCCCGAGAGAGAGTTTATAGCCTCTGGTGCTCCGTCACCGTACTCTGCCTTAGTGGCCATGGGATGCCATATCCTCTTATTTCCAGATTAAAAAGGCACATTCTGGTTAAACGCAGACGTATACAACTTAAAGCTGAATTCCGGCCTTCCACAGTTGCAGCTTTCCCTACCAAAAAGTCTCTGCGTATCCCGAGATGACTGCTGGGGTTACCTGAATGCAGTGTAGCCAACCAGAACACAGCTCCAAGGGAATCGTAAAGAAACCTAGTTTCTCTTGACTTCTCCTCCAGCTGCAGTACCGTTCCGGTCGAGTGCCACCTACAGTGGAGAAAGCAGACTGCTCCTGCCTAAAACGATGTATTGAAGAACTTACGGAACAGTACAACAGCCTAGCAGGGTCGAACGCCTGTCTGGGAACTCACAGTACCTGCAGAAGTGTCAGCCCTAATAGGCCCGAGCTGAAGAGAGCGCTTGCCAAGGGAAGTGGAGTTTGACGTGGCCCGGTCCAACCCAAAAGAGAGCTTGAGGAGGTCTAGGTGTAGGCCCTAGTCAGCTGGAACCTTTCCCTACCAAAAAGTCTCTGCGTAACCCAAGATGACTGCCAACCAGAACACAACAGTCATTGTAGCAGAGTCAGCCATAATAGGCCCGGGCTGGAGAGAGTGCTTGCCAAGGTAGGTGGATTGTGGCGTAGTCGGTCCAACCCAAGAGAGAGCTTGAGGAGGTCTAGGTGTAGGCCCTAGTCATCTGGAACCTTTCCCTACCAAAAAGTCTCTGCGTAACCCAAGATGACTGCTGGGGTTACCTGAATGCAGTGTAGCCAACTAGAACACAGCTCCAAGGGAATCATAAAGAAACCAAGTTTCTCTTGACTTCTCCTCCAGCTGCAGTACCGTTCCGGTCGAGTGCCACCTACAGTGGAAAAAGCAGACTGCTCCCGCCTAAAACGATGTATTGAAGAACTTACGGAACAGTACAACAGCCCAGCAGGGTCAAACGCCTGTCCGGGAACTCACAGTACCTGCAGCAGTGTCAGCCATAATAGGCCCGAGCTGAAGAGAGCGCTTGCCAAGGGAAGTGGAGCTTGAGGAGGTCTAGGTGTAGGCCCTTGTCATCTGGAACCTTTCCCTACCAAAAAGTCTCTGCGTGACCCAAGATGACTGCTGGGGTTACCTGAATGCAATGTAGCCAACCAGAACACAACAGTCATTGCAGCAGAGTCAGAGTCAGCCATAATAGGACCGAGCTGAAGAGAGCGCTTGCTAAGGGAAGAGGAGTGCGGCGTGGTCGGTCCAACCCAAGAGAGCTTCAAGAGGTCTAGGTGTGGGCCCTAGTCATCTGGAACCTTTGCCTACCAAAAAGTCTCTGCGTAACCCAAGATGACTGCTGGGGTTACCTGAATGCAGTGTAGCCAACCACAATACAGCTTCAAGGGACTAAGGGAATCATAAAGAAACCAAGTTTCTCTTGACTTCTCCTCCAGCTGCAGTACCGCTCCGGTCGAGTGCCTCCTACAGTGGAGAAAGCAGACGGCTCCTGCCTAAAACAATGTATTGAAGAACTTACAGAACAGCAGAGTCGAACACCTGTCTGGGAACTCAGTACCTGAAGCAGAGTCAGCCATAATGGGCCCGAGCCAAAGAGAGTGCTTGCCAAGGGAGGTGGAGTTCAGCGTGGCTGGTCCAACCCAAGAGGGAGCTTGAGAAGGTCTAGGTGTAGTCCCTACTCTTTCCCTACTCATCTGGAACCTTTCCCTACCTAAAAATATAGGCAGTTGGTTGTGTTCTGGTTGGCTACACTGCATTCAGGTAACCCCGGCAGTCATCTTGGGTCGCGCAGAGACTTTTAGGTAGGGAAAGGTTCCAGAAGAGTAGGGTCTACACATAGACCTTCTCAAGCTCCCTCTTGGGTTGGACCGACCCCACTCAAGTTTTCCTATTGATCAATGAGACAGCCAACAAATGCCCCAACATGGAGGAAGGAAGGTCTTAAGACCAGGGATCCTCAAACTACGGCCCTCCAGCTGTTGTAGAACTACACATCCCATGAGGCATTGTAACACACCGACATTCACAGACATGACTAGGCATGATGGGAATTGTAGTTCCTGAACACCTGGAGGGCCATAGTTTAAAGACCCATGGTCTTCACTTTAAAAAAAGATGACATTTGCATTGAGCTTCGGCTGTCCGTATATCTACCAATCACCGTTTTCGCAGAAGTTAACTTCTGTTTATGTGTTTTCTATGCCCACGTTGGTGACAGGTAACTATGAATGCAGCTCCTGACAGCAGACAGGGAGTACGGCACATGTCCGCAGGGTACGAAACAGCGCAAGGTAATTTTCATTTTGTTATTATTATTTTCAAGGCAGAGGTTCCCCGGGCTGTTCTGTTGTTCCCGCCTTCATCAATAGATGAAAATTTAGAGAAGAAAAAAAAAGAAAAGAAAACAATTTATTTTCATTCATTATTCATGCGCTTAAACAGCCGGCGGGTTAAAGAAAAGGCACTTTGTGCAAAGCTTTGTAACGTTTTTTTTTTTTCCTCTTTATGTTCGATGGCACAAGTCCTAACTGCTTTCAATAATGCCTTGTGGATGTCATTAGCGATGCACGATGGGAACATCTTTGTGGCGTGCCAGCGATGCCATTGGGCTGCATCTAAAGAGGAACTCCACCAAAGCCCTAACCAATGCCATTGCAACCCAGTTTCTAAAACGTTAATGGAGACCCCAATTTTTCTCGTCAAGAACATTCCTTCACTTCCTTCTTCTGGCCTCTTCTTCTCGGGTCTACTGACGCAATGGAAACGTTCTTTACTTTGCTCCTGCATCATAAGCATAAGCCATCCCGAATATAAGCCGAGGCACCCAATTTTACCAAAAAAAAAAAAAACTGGGAAAACGTATTGACTCGAGTATAAACCTAGGGTGGGAAATGCAGCAGCTACTGTAAGTGGAAAAGAGGGTCAACAGTGCCCATCTGCAGCCTCACTGTGCCCATTTACAGCCTCACTGTGCGCCCATCTGCACCCTCACTGTGCAACCATCTACAACCTCACTGTGTGCGCCCATTTACAGCCTCACTGTGCGCTCATCTGCACCCTCACTGTGTGTGCCCATTTACAGCCTCACTGTGCTCCCATCTGCACCCTCACTGTGTGTGCCCATTTACAGCCTCACTGTGCGCCCATCTGCAGCCTCACTGTGTGCGCCCATTTACAGCCTCACTGTGCGCCCATTTGCAGCCTCACTGTGCGCCCACCTGCAACCTCACTGTGTGCGCCCACCTGCAGCCTCACTGTGTGCGCCCACCTGCAGCCTCACTGTGTGCGCCCACCTGCAGCCTCACTGTGTGCGCCCACCTGCAGCCTCACTGTGTGCGCCCACCTGCAGCCTCACTGTGTGCGCCCACCTGCAGCCTCACTGTGTGCGCCCACCTGCAGCCTCACTGTGTGCGCCCGCCCATCTGCAGCCTCACTGTGTGCGCCCGCCCATCTGCAGCCTCACTGTGTGCGCCCGCCCATCTGCAGCCTCACTGTGTGCGCCCGCCCATCTGCAGCCTCACTGTGTGCGCCCGCCCATCTGCAGCCTCACTGTGTGCGCCCGCCCATCTGCAGCCTCACTGTGTGCGCGCCCATCTGCAGCCTCACTGTGTGCGCCCATCTGCAGCCTCACTGTGTGCGCCCATCTGCAGCCTCATGTACCTTTGATCTCCCGCTGTGTCATGCAACTACAGCCGGTGGCCGTCCACTGTAACAAAGCCCCACTTCCTCCTCGTTCGTGATAGACGGAACACTGATTCAGTTTGTCATCGGTGTTCAGTCTATCACAAACGAGGAGGAGGCGGGGCTTTGTTACAGTGGAGGGCCGCCAAACAGTAGACTGATACAGCGGGAGAGCCTCACTCGAGTATAAGCCGAGGGGGGCTTTTTCAGCATAAAAAAAAAAAAGAAGGTCAGCTTACACTCGAACTGAACATTTCCAACCAACATACACCAAACTACGTGGTTTTTCAGCTCTTTACCGCCACCCTTTGGGCAACTTCTGCTATTGTTGTCTGATGGTTAGCATTGGTTCGGAGCATGCGTGTTTGTACTTTGGATTTTAGTCCGAAGAACTTGTGTACACTTGATCGGATAAGCCGGCGGAACACATTTGAGAGCATGATAGCCCAACATTTGTTGTCGGAAATTCCAACAGGCCTTGGGACTAACCTATCTAGCCCCCCCAAAGAAAAAAAACTTACTATACATACCTTTTCTGAAGCCGGTCTCCATAGGCGGAAGCTCTGTGCAGTCGACATAGGCTGGGAAATGCCTGGGAAGTGACGTCGTCCATAGAGTTACTATGGGGCTTTCGCTGTCAGCTGCCTTTTCTGCAACCGCCTACACAGAGAAGTCGCTGCCGACAGCTTAGCGTGGGATCGGACCGGAGCGGCTTCAGAAAAGGTATGTATAGCGATTTTTGCTTTACAGTGCTAGATAGGTTAGTTTTAGATTTGTGGCCAATATTAGATTTCGAGATTTTAGTTTTAGGCTGAACTTCTAATTAAATCATTATTAATTATGGGGCCATGATCAAGCTCCAAGGGCAGAGTGAAATGCATTAGAGGGGGGCGTGGCCTGGCTGGAGCCCTGGCAGAGGTCGTCATACACTTCCTTACTAGGGTTGCCACCTGTACTGGATTCACCCGGACAGTCCAGGTTTTTAATCATGTGAGGCCACTAAGAGTATGGGGATGAATAGAATTGCAGTGTGCATGTAATGGATGATAACTATTCAACAAGGATGCTTTTTCTGAAGCAAAATTCTTTGGGCAGGGCCACACAGTGAGGACCAGGTAGGTTGCACTTGGGGGAACCTACACAAGTGTGCTGTGGTCCAATTCATTCCTATGGAGGAAAGCCATACTCCGGAGGACCATTGGAGGCCATTATGAGTTTAGTTCACCATTGGGATGAATAGAAATGCTTTTGTGCACATATAGGATAAAGAGAACCTAGCAAGGATGCTTTTTGAAGCAAAACTTTGTGGTCCCAGGTAGGGCCACCCAAAGGAGATCAGGTAGGCTGCACTTGGGAGAACCTACACATATATGTTGCAATTCCATTTATTCTTATGTGGAACGCCATACTTTGAAGGACCACTGGAGATCATTATGAGTTTGGTTCACTATTCAGATGAGTAGGATTACTTTGTGCATGTACATGATGAAGAGGACCCAGCAAGAAACCTTTCATACACAAAGCTCCTTGGTCTTGGGCCACAAAGTAAAGATCATGTAGGCTGCACCCATTGGGTTAGGGCAGTGGCAGCTGGTGCTCCAAATTTTTTGAGGGGGGCGCAAACAAAACTGAAAAAAAAACCCATCAATTGCTGTCTTACTGCGCCCATCAAACGCAGCTACTGTGCCCATCAATTGCCACCACTGTGCCCATCAAACGCAGCCACCGTGCCCATCAAACGCAGCCACCGTGCCCATCAATAGCCGCCGGTTTGCCCCACCAATTGCCGCCAGTTTGCCCCACCAATTGCCGCCAGTTTGCCCCATCAATAGCCGCCAGTTTGCCCCATCAATAGCCGCCAGTTTGCCCCATCAATAGCCGCCAGTTTGCCCCATCAATAGCCGCCAGTTTGCCCCATCAATAGCCGCCAGTTTGCCCCATCAATAGCCGCCAGTTTGCCCCATCAATAGCCGCCAGTTTGCCCCATCAATAGCCGCCAGTTTGCCCCATCAATAGCCGCCAGTTTGCCCCATCAATAGCCGCCAGTTTGCCCCATCAATAGCCGCCAGTTTGCCCCATCAATAGCCGCCAGTTTGCCCCATCAATAGCCGCCAGTTTGCCCCATCAATAGCCGCCAGTTTGCCCCATCAATAGCCGCCAGTTTGCCCCATCAATAGCCGCCAGTTTGCCCCATCAATAGCCGCCAGTTTGCCCCATCAATAGCCGCCAGTTTGCCCCATCAATAGCCGCCAGTTTGCCCCACCAATTGCCGCCAGTTTGCCCCATCAATAGCCGCCAGTTTGCCCCATCAATAGCCGCCAGTTTGCCCCATCAATAGCCGCCAGTTTGCCCCATCAATAGCCGCCAGTTTGCCCCATCAATTGCCGCCAGTTTGCCCCATCAATTGCCGCCAGTTTGCCCCATCAATTGCCGCCAGTTTGCCCCATCAATTGCCGCCAGTTTGCCCCATCAATTGCCGCCAGTTTGCCCCATCAATTGCCGCCAGTTTGCCCCATCAATTGCCGCCAGTTTGCCCCATCAATAGGCGCGAGTTTGCCCCCATCAATAGCCGCCAGTTTGCCCCATCAATTGCCGCCAGTTTGCCCCATCAATTGCCGCCAGTTTGCCCCATCAATTGCCGCCAGTTTGCCCCATCAATTGCCGCCAGTTTGCCCCATCAATTGCCGCCAGTTTGCCCCATCAATTGCCGCCAGTTTGCCCCATCAATTGCCCCATCAATAGCCGCCAGTTTGTCCCATCAATAGCCGCCAGTTTGCCCCATCAATAGCCGCCAGTTTGCCCCATCAATAGCCGCCAGTTTGCCCCATCAATAGCCGCCAGTTTGCCCCATCAATAGCCGCCAGTTTGCCCCATCAATAGCCGCCAGTTTGCCCCATCAATAGCCGCCAGTTTGCCCCATCAATAGCCGCCAGTTTGCCCTGTCTTCTCTCGTCCTCTTCATGTCATCTCTGCTATGATTGGACACGCTTCAGCCAATCAGGTGACCGGTAACCAGACCCGGTGCACTCGATTGGCTGGGAGGCGGGTCAGTGTTAGAGGGAAGCGATTCCCTAACACAGCACTGTGTAAACAGTGAATGCACAGCATTGCTCTGTCCCCCCCCGTCACCAGATTGCTCTCTTACCTACCCACACGCACTTCCAGGGGAGACTGGAAGTAGCCATGGCAATTCTAATTGCTCAGGCAAGGACCACGGTTGTCGCCATCGGGAAATCTGCCTGGAGCAATGACTTGCAGCAGTTGCTAGAGCAGACAAGGCCAGTCAACATTCCACGTCTGTAGGCCGCCGTAAAGCCCTAATAAATCTGGTTCTCGGAGATCATAGGTCAATTCTGGTTGTATTAAGAAAACTAAAATCTTTTTGTCTTGATAAAAAAAAAAATCCTGTTTTTTAACCATTTCCCGCTTTAAGCAAACCAACGCCCAATTAATACAAAAGGAGGAGGAAGAAGTCGCTGATTGAACCATCTCCCCATGTGACGTAGGAACATAATGCTCCTTATTTTTTCTATACCGGGCAAAGCAAACATCGCTGTTGACAACAAGAGGTGTTGTGACAAGCTTTTCACCTATCTGTGTCTCTTTCTGGATTCTGCAGGCTGCTCCTCTGCAAATATCTATTTTCTTAACGCCCACATTTCCGTGAATGACGCCAAACAACACGCAACAAACACCTGTATGGCGTTCTGCAACACTTGATGGGATCTATGAAAAGAATCTGAAGGAATTTGAAAAAGAGCACCAAGAGATTTCAGGCCATGCCGTGTGATATGGCAAAATGGACCCCTGACCTCGTCTTCGGGTAAAATGTTGCCAATATGTAACCCTCGTATTATCACACTGTAGATGGAGAATGTCAGACCACATCTTCAATTTCTGCCAAAATGAAAGAGCTGAAGACGACTGGTGGGAGCCTCTCCATGTTGATAAAGGAAGAAAACGAAAGCAGAAGAGGGGGAACGCAACTGGGGGAGGGGGAACGCAACTGGGGGAGGGGGAACGTAATAGAGGCAGGGGAACGCAACCGAGGCAGGAGAGGCAAAAGCAACCGAGGCAGGAGAGGCAAAAGCAACCGAGGCAGGAGAGGGGCAACGCAACCGAGGCAGGAGAGGGGCAACGCAACCGAGGCAGGAGAGGGGCAACGCAACCGAGGCAGGAGAGGCAAAAGCAACCGAGGCAGGAGAGGCAAAAGCAACCGAGGCAGGAGAGGGGCAACGCAACCGAGGCAGGAGAGGGGCAACGCAACCGAGGCAGGAGAGGGGCAACGCAACCGAGGCAGGAGAGGGGCAACGCAACCGAGGCAGGAGAGGGGCAACGCAACCGAGGCAGGAGAGGGGCAACGCAACCGAGGCAGGAGAGGGGCAACGCAACCGAGGCAGGAGAGGGGCAACGCAACCGAGGCAGGAGAGGGGCAACGCAACAGAGGCAAGAGAGGGGCAACGCAACCGAGGCAGGAGAGGGGCAACGCAACCGAGGCAGGAGAGGGGCAACGCAACCGAGGCAGGAGAGGGGCAACGCAACCGAGGCAGGAGAGGGGCAACGCAACCGAGGCAGGGGACAGGGAACGCAACCGAGGCAGGGGACAGGGAACGCAACCGAGGCAGGGGACAGGGAACGCAACCGAGGCAGGGGACAGGGAACGCAACCGAGGCAGGGGACAGGGAACGCAACCGAGGCAGGGGACAGGGAACGCAACCGAGGCAGGGGACAGGGAACGCAACCGAGGCAGGGGACAGGGAACGCAACCGAGGCAGGGGACAGGGAACGCAACCGAGGCAGGGGACAGGGAACGCAACCAAGGCAGGGAACGCAACCAAGGCAGGGAACGCAACCAAGGCAGGGAACGCAACCAAGGCAGGGAACGCAACCAAGGCAGGGAACGCAACCAAGGCAGGGGATAGGGAACGCAACCAAGGCAGGGGACAGGGAACGCAGCTGAGGCAGGGGGGGAGAGAGAGACGCACACACAGACAGAAAGAGATTCCCAGGAGAGAAAGAGTAAGCGATGTAGAAAGAGACAGAGAGAGGGATATCTAAGTGACAATGGGGAGATGGATACATAGATAGATAGAGCAGATGAGGAAGTGTCTTCTCTACTAGTAATTCCCAGATGTCATCATGAAATGTCAGCAAAAACCTACAGCTGTAGAAAGGAAATATGAACATTCTACTCCTCACATAGTGCCCAAGGAAGACTTGTGTTGTCCACAGCAATCCACCAGATTCTCTTATTTACTCTCCAGGGCCATATGGGAAATTGACAACTCTGAATGGCTGCTGTATGCAACATAGAGAGTTATCATTTCAGACATGGACAGATTTATACCTCTTCCTTGATTCATGTGTTGTTGTAAATGCCCAATAAAAAAAATACAAGAACAATGGCCCGAATTCACAAAGCACTTACGCCGACGTATCTACTGATACGCCGCATAAATGCATGGATGTGCTGTCGTATCTATGCGCCTGATTCTGAATACGCCTGAAATTTGGCTTCATCCGATCGACATAAGTTTAACGCCTGGGCACATATTTACGCTAGCCGCAAGGGGCGCTTCCATTGATTTACGGGTCGAATATACATACAAATGACCGAGATACGCCGATTCACGAACGTACTTGCGCCCGTCGCTGTAATACGTCCGGCGTAAAGTTATTCCACCTAAAGGAGGCGCATCCCATGCAAAAGGTATGGACGACGGAATAGCCGTCGAATTTTACGTTGTTTACGTAGGACTACGTGAATAGGGCTGGGCGTAGCTTACGTCATGTCGTAGGCAGTAATTCGACGTATCTTATGGAGTATTTTAGACGTGATTCTGAGCATGCACACTGGGATGCGTCCACGGTACGGAGCATGCGCCGTTCGTCCGGACCATCATTTGCATGGGGTCACGGTTCATTTAAATGAATCACGCCCACCGTCCACCTACTTTGAATTACGCGGGCTTACGCCGAAAGATTTACATTACGCTGGCGCAACGTAGGGAACGAGCACTGTGTGAATACTCAGCTTGCCTCTCTGGGATACGTCGACGTAGCGCATATGAGATGCGCTACGCCGGAACAAAGATGCGCCGATCTACCTGAATCTGGGCCAATATGTATAAGAAAATCTGAGAAAATTGTGAACTGAACAAAACGAGAATAATAGGTTGTCACAAGGAAAGGAAGTGGGCAAAAGTCTACCCAATGGGGTCATAGATGGGTAGAAAAACCTCAGATTTTTTTGCTTACAGCAAAAACACACAGAAGACATGCACCATGGATTTTGTGCAAATGAAAAAACAGAAGCAAAGACCTTGTTTATTCTTTGTAAAAAACGTACAGTAATTCCCATCTTGATTCTGATGGCCGAAGACAACTTGTCAGCTCATGGGAGGACAATGAATGGAGCGAAGCGAGCGCACAGCAGCGGCTCTCACAGGAAGCAGAGAGCTGTTGTGGTATTTGTGCACGGCTAGCACAGTACGTCAGAAGGCTGCAGCCTGCAAGACCACCAAACTGCAGAGACATCTGGAGAGCGATCAGAGATGTCCGGTGAGCTGCGAACTGACCCTGCAAAGGCTCGCTCTGCAAAGACGGGCCTAACAGCTGACAACTGTGGTTTGTAGTTACAGTAAGTCTTACAGGACAGTCATCGCTGTGGGAGCTCGGCGTTTCCAAGCAAGGCCACCTGCCAGCCACACTAAAAAACGCTAAACTATCAACAAGCTACTACCGAGCTTGCCGCTTTTACGTTTCTGGTACTGAAGATAAACCTGTGTTTAACCATTTAGCGAAAAGCAATAAGCTCACAGTACATACTCAACTAACCAACAGGAGAGAAGAGAGGAAGCCCAGTGTAAGCTCCACATTGCGACTCGGACCATTGTGCAGGTTAAGGACCTTGCCCCTTTTTGCAATTCGGCAAAGGTTCCACTGTACTCGGGTAGGCCGTAGTGCTTAACCACTTAAGACCCGGACCATTGTGCAGGTTAAGGACCTGGACCCCTTTTGCGATTCGGCACTGCGTCGCTTTAACTGACAATTGCGCGGTCGCGCGACACGGCTTCCAAACAAAATTGGCGTCCTTTTTTTCCCCACAAATAGAGCTTTCTTTTGGTGGTATTTGATCACCTCTGCGGTTTTTATTTTTTGCGCTATAAGCAAAAATAGAGCGACAATTTTGAAAAAAAAAGCAATATTTTTAACTTTTTGCTGTAATAAATATCCACAAAAAAAATATATAAAAAAACATTTGTTTTCCTCAGTTTAGGCCGATACGTATTCTTCTACCTATTTTTCGATTGGTTTGCGCAAAATTTATAGCATTTACAAAATAGGGGATAGTTTTATTTCATTTTTATTAATATATTTTTTTTTTTTACTACTAATGGCGGCGATCAGCATTTTTTTTCGTGACTGCGACATTATGGCGGACACATCGGACAATTTTGACACATTTTTGGGACCATTGTCATTTTCACAACGAAAAGTGCTATAAAATGCACTGTTTACTGTGAAAATGACAAATGCAGTGAAGGAGTTAACCACTAGGGGGTGCTGTAGGGGTTAAGTGTGACCTCATATGTGTTTCTAACTGTAGGGGGGCGGGGCTGGATGTGTGACATCCGTGATCGTCTTTCCCTATATCAGGGAACAGAAGAGCAATGACATTGCCACAATGAAGAACGGGGAAGGTTCCCCGTTCTTCAGCTCCTGTGACCGATTGCGGGACACCGGCGGCGATCGGGTCCGCGGGTGCGGTCATGGAGGTTTGCACCGGTTCGCGAGCTCGCTGCTGGCGGCGCGCTCGCGACCCCACGGCTGGGCTCTTAAAGCGGATGTACAGGTACGTGCTTGTGCCCAGCCGTGTCATTCTGCCGACGTATATCGGCGTGAAGGGGTCCTTAAGTGGTTAAAGCGAATGTAAACCCGAAATTTAAATTTTTTTTTGTCACAATGTAGAGTATAAGATTTCCTATCATCTGTGCCCAGTCTTGCCACACAGAGTTAATCCAGCTCTGAGCAATCCTCTTTTATTGTCCAGTGAAATAAAAACGGACTTACAGAGAAAAACCTTAGTCCGTTCCGCCCCCCTTGCTGTGAGTGACAGGTTATTTACATATCTCATGCACTAGCCTGGAGACGGGCATTATTTTTTAATTCCCACCCCCACTGTATGAGGCTTAAATGTCAGCTGGTCTTCACCACAGACCTCAATGGTGGAGATGTGCTGGGAGCCCCAATGCACCTGGAGCTCTTTGCTGCAGACTGGTGCCAGGTCGCAACCCTCGGGATCGTTCCATCAAGGGGTGAGCGAGGACAAAAGGGCTTACAGTGTGGTGACTGTACACCAAAGAATGGTCAGGTTCAGGCAAGTGGTAATCAAGAGAATAGTCAAGTCCAGACAGGGGAGAAGGCAGGAGGCAATCAAAAGAGTAGTCAGGTATAGGAAAGGGTTGAGGCGGGTGGAAATCAAGAGAGTGGTCAGGTCCAGGCAGCGATTAAGTCAGGTGGCAGTCAAGAGACTGGTCGGGTCCAGGTAAGGGTTGAGGCAGGTGGCAATCAAGAGAGTAGACAGGTCCAAGCAGGTGACATTCAGGAGAGTAGTCAGGTACAGACAGGGGTTGAGGAAGGTGGCAATCAAGAGACCAGTCAGGTTGAGGCAGGTAGCAATCAAGAGAGTAGCCAGGTCCAAGCAGGTGACAATCAGGAGAGTAGTCAGGTACAGACAGGAGTCCAGGCAGGTGGCAATTAAGAGAGCAGTCAGTTATAGGCAATGTTTGAGGCGGGTGGAAATCAAGAGAGTGGTCAGGTCCAGGCAGGGATCAAGTCAGGTGGCAATCAAGAGACTTGTTGGGTCCAGACAAGGGTTGAGGAAGGTGGTAATCAAGAGAGTAGCCAGGTCCAAGCAGGTGAC
The DNA here is from genome assembly GCF_905171775.1 of Rana temporaria. Lineage (NCBI taxonomy): Eukaryota > Metazoa > Chordata > Amphibia > Anura > Ranidae > Rana > Rana temporaria. The sequence continues at coordinate 108,660,392 of NC_053501.1, forward strand.
ATTCAGGAGAGTAGTCAAGTCCAGACAGGGGAGAAGGCAGGAGGCAATCAAGAGAGCAGTCAGTTATAGGCAATGGTTGAGGCGGGTGGAAATCAAGAGAGTGGTCAGGTCCAGGCAGCAATCAAGTCAGGTGGCAGTCAAGAGACTGGTCGGGTCCAGGTAAGGGTTGAGGCAGGTGGCAATCAAGAGAGTAGCTAGGTCCAAGCAGGTGACATTCAGGAGAGTAGTCAGGTACAGACAGGGGTCAAGGCAGGTTGCAATAAAGAGACCAGTCCCATGATGCTCATGCCCTTAACATTGTAGTTGAGACGGGAAATGGAGTTCCAAAACATCTGGGGTGCCAAGGTTCACATCACTGGTATACACAAACACTGGGCTAAAGACTCTCCCCACTCCAATGTGACCACTCTGGGTACCAGCACAACCTACAACCAAGCACCAGTGCTCTTACAAGGGAAGAATGCAACCTAACAGTAAGAGCCGGTCCACACTGGGGCGACTCAGCCGCCTAACAAGTCGCGTCCCATTCTATTCAACAGAACCGTTCTAATAGGAGTGACGCAAGTCGCTCCGACTTAGAAAAAGGTTCTTGTATGACTTTGGGGGCGACTTGCATTGACTTCTATACAGAAGTCATTTTGCAAGTCGCCTCCGACGTTGTCTTCAGGATGCCTTGCCGAGTCGCCCCCGAAGTCGTGCCGCCGCAGTGTGAACCGGCTCTAAGGGAAAGGTGAAAATGTGCAGCTGGCTGAGACCCCATTAAAATAAACATGTTGCTCTGCATGGGACAAGCACAGGTTCATTTTACGCACACTCTTCACAAGAGTTTACCGACTAAACTCAAGAGATGGTAATCAGATATTTATTCATTTCCTGTATGTAGCGGTGATATATCACTCATCAGTATATTTGACATTTGTGGGGTTATTTAGGCGCATATTAAATCAATAGAAAAAAAATTATTAAAAACATATTCCGTATATACCCGAGTATAAGCCGACCCGAATATAAGCCGAGGCACCTAATTTTACCACAAAAAAAACTGGGAAAACGTATTGACTCGAGTATAAGCCTAGGGTGAGAATGCAGCAGCTACTGTAAGCGGAAAAGAGGGTCAACAATGCCCATTTGCACGCCTCACTGTGCCCATTTGCACGCCTCACTGTGCCCATTTGCACGCCTCACTGTGCCCAACCTCGCTGTGCCCACTGCAACCTCACTGTGCCCAACCTCACTGTGCCCATTGCCACCTCACTGTGCCCGAGTCAGTGTACCTGAAATTCTTGACAGGCTGCGGGCGTCCAGTCATTTTTTAAAAGTCGCGGTCTCCTGGTCCCGTTCCGTGACAGGCGTTTTTTCAGCAGCCTATCACGGACATCTTCTCATCCTCGGACTCAGTTTCCCAGCAGACACTGGGCCAGATTCTCAAAAGCGATACGACGGTGTATCTCCAGATACACCTTCGTATCTCTGTTTCTGAGCCCGGGTATCTATGCGAGTGATTCTTAGAATCATTTTCGCATAGATACGGCGTAGATCCGACTGGCGCAAGTCACTTACACTGTCGGATCTTAGATGTAATTCCACGCTGGCCGCTAGATGGCGTTTACGACGATATCTCATTTGTCTATGCAAATGAGCCTGATACGCCGATTCCCGAACGATTTTGCGCCGCCTCGTCATCGTTTACGTAAGCGTAAGGTTACCCCTGCTATAGGAGGGGTAACCTTACGTCGGTCCGCCGTATGCCATGTTAAGTATGGTCGTCGGGACAGCGTCGGGTTTTTCCGTTGTTTACGTAACTCGTCGCGAATAGGGCTGTGCGTTAATTACGTTCACGTCACAACCAATGTATTTGCCGCATACTACGGAGAATGCGCAGTGGCCTACGTTTAAGGCCGGCGCATGCGCAGTTCGTTCGGCACGGGGGCGCGCCTAATTTAAATACAAGCCGCCCCCTTTGATTTACGCGGGGATACGCCGGGCCATTTGGACTACGCCGCCGCAAATTACGGAGCAAGTGCTTGGAGAATACGGCACTTGCTCCAGTAAGTTGCGGCGGCGTAGTGTTAATGGCATACGCTCGTAGATACGCGGATCTACGAGAATCTGCCCCATAGTGTTCAGTGTTCCGCCAATCACGGACGTCTTTTCATCCTCGGACAAGAGAATGTCCGTGATAGGCGGAACACTGAACACAGTGTCTGCTGGGAAATGCCTATCACGGAAGGGACCAGGGGGAAGCTGCGACTTTTAAACAACGGACGCCCGCAGCCCTTTGGGTACACTGACTCGAGTATAAGCCGAGGGGGGGGGGGGGGTATTTTCAGCCCTAAAAAATGGCTGAATAACTCGGCTTATACTCGAGTATATACGGTATATAGATTTTATTAATACATAAAAACGCAGTTGCATTAGCAAAGACTCACACAGTACAGCCCTTAGAAAGTACAGCACAATGGTTCCAGTTCCACAAGTTGGTTCCAAGTGGAGCCTCCCTTTAAAAAACGCCTTGATAATAACCCAGGCTATTATTTATCTACTTGCTTCTCTCGTACGCAGTATTGGGCTCCGTACGGAACATTTCCCCAAATAACGTTTTCGACAATCTAATTAAAATGGAGGAACACCACATGACTGGGACACGGAGAACAAAACTGATTATTAATAATTCAAGCCCGCGAGTAAAGTATCAAAGCATCCCAAGGCACTGCGATGAGGAAACAGCGCGTTTCATGTTTACCAAAAAGGAAAAACAATTAGCACATAAAGGACCCAACCAGCTCTGTTCTTAGGGAACCGGCGCGTGCAAAAACAAAAAAAACGACCGACAGGCCCCATTTATCAAAGCGTCTCAAGACGCAAGCACTGTATTGACTGCAGGAACCAAAAGTCTTCATCGATTAACCACTTGCTTACTGGGCACTTGAACCCCCCTCCTGCCCAGGCCAATTTTCAGATTTCAGTTTCACTTTGAATGACAATTGCGCGGTCATACAACGCTGTACCCTAATGACATTTTTATCATTTTTTCCCCACACAAATAGAGCTTTCATTTGGCGGTATTTAATTATCGCTGGGGTTTTTATTTTTTGCTAAACAAAAAAAAAAAAAAGATGGAAACATTTTGAAAAAAATAAATAAATAAATAAATCGGGTTTTTATATTTTGTTATAAAAGTTTGCAAACAGGTCATTTTTCTCCTTCATTGATGAGGCGGCACTGGTAGGCACAGATAAGGCGGCACTGATAGGTGTTACTGATGGGCAGCACTAATGGGCACAGATAAGATGGCACTGATGGCCGGTGGTAGGTGCCACTGATGGGCACTGGTAGGCAACACTGGTGGGCAGCATTGTTTTTGAGGCACTGATTTGTGGCATTGATAGGTGGCACTGTGGGCACTTGTAGGCAGCACTGTTGTGCACTGGTAGGTGGCACTGACAGGTGGCACACATGGGCACAGATGAGCTGTCCGCAGCTCTCCCTGATCGGAACCGATGTCCCTCTGTCTTCCGCTATTAGCGTCCGGAGATACGTTACACCGCCGCAAGTGCCTGATTCACAAAGCACTTGCGATGAAAACTACGCCGGCGGCCTCCGGCGCAAGGCAGGCCAATTCAAATGGGCGCGTGCCATTTAAATTATGCTTGCTCCCGCGCCGGACCTACTGCGCATGCTCAGTTTCGCAATTCCCGTCGTGCTTTGCGCGCCGTGACGTCATTTTTTTGAACGGCGACGTGCGTAGTGTACTTCCGTATTCCCGGACGTGTTACGCAAACGACGTTAAATTTAAAATTTCGACACGGTAACGACGGCCATACTTTAAACAGCAATACGATTGCTGAGTAAAGTTAGGGCAGGTCAAAACGACGACTAACTTTGCGACGGGAAACTAGACTAGCAGCGACGTAGCGAACACGAAAATCCATCGTGGATCGCCGTAACTCCTAATTTGCATACCCGACACGGGTTTATGACGCAAACTCCCCCCAGCGGCGGCCGCGGTACTGCATCCTAAGATCCGACAGTGTAAAACTATTACACCTGTCGGATCTTAGGGATATCTATGCGTAACTGATTCTATGAATCAGCCGCATAGATAGAAACAGAGATACGACGGCGTATCAGGAGATACGACGGCGTATCAGGAGATACGCCGCCGTATCGCTTTGGTGAATCTGGCCCATCATTTTTATTAGTGTACGGGAGACTTAGTATCATTGAAAATGTTTTTTATAGGTGTCTGTGCCCGTCTTGGTGACGCTCAAATTCTCAAAATTCTAGTATAGGCGTCAGAAAAAGTAGAGAAAAAAAATTTGCCCGATGTGGATTAACGCTTTGCCACTCTACCTAAAAAAATAAATAAAAATTTGTTTTATTTTGTTGTACTTTGGCTTCTTTTTTCATTTCAGATCTTCTAAAATGTTCCTCCAGTAAACATTTTTCCCCTAACAGAGCAAGGCACAGCTAAAAATACACTGCAGATACAGTCAGAGCCCTCCCTTAAGCCCCTCGGCCGTAAACACGGGGGCATTTCAATGTTACAGCCTCACTCCCGTGTGTGCCAAGGTGATAACAGTATAAATTACAGCCCTCCTCTCGGCACGGACACCCCACACACCTGTCCGCATGGATCTCGCAGTGATCCGGGAAATGGCATCGTGGGGGGGGACAGAAGGGGACGAGCTCCACCCTGTGACATTGGACCGGCCTTACTGAAAAAGGCTGCCAGCTGTGGAAACATGACACATTCCTCTCACGATGGGAAAAAATGACTTGTGTGCTTTCCAATGCAAGCTGACCGAGGGAAACGATGACTCTCAGCCTCGGGATGGCCGGCTATCCTCAAAAAAGGAGTTTGCTAAGGCAGTCAAGTCCTTAATCCTAATTTTCTAAGACGCGTTCCAAAATTTCTCTCTGGGAAAGTCATGACCAATCGCATTTATCGGTAAGGCGGATGCGGCACACTAAAGGTGTGGCCAGGCTGGAGTAAGGGTGTGGCCATTTTGCACCGTTTTTTTAACGGAGTAGGTAAAAATATTACTTTTTGCGAAGGCGACAATTGAAACGTAGACAGAAACCCTTGTGCTTCATGCCTCCTACTACTAGTGGAATGATGAGCAGCCTTGTCGACTAAAAGTAATATGCATGACAAGGGAAGAGGTGCACCAGAGTTGGGGCTCAGGACCAGGTCACCAGTTGTATATCAAACCATCTCGCATTTTGGACGTGCTTTACAGAGGATCAGATGTAGTGTGCAAAAAACACACAAAAAAAGTAAACTGGAGCGATCACTAGCAGGTGGAAGGAGATTCTACTTCCTCTATATAGATCTTTTATCACTAGAGGGATCATCATCAAGAGGACCCAATTCCTCTACATAGATCTTTAGTTAACACTAGAGGGATCATCAACGGGAGGAAGGAGGTCCCCATTCCTCTACATAGATCTTTAGTTACCACTTGAGGGATCATCATCAGGAGGAAAGAGGTCCCTATTTCTCTATATAGATCTTTAGTTACCACTAGAGGGATCATCATCAGGAGGAAGGAAGTCCCTATTTCTCTACATAGATCTTTAGTTACCACTAGGGGGTTCATATCATCAGGAGGAAGGAGGTCCCGATTTCCCTATAAAGATCTTTATCATGAAAGAGATCATCAGGAGGGAGGTCCCGATTCTCCTATAAAGATCTTTATCACTAGAGGGATCATCAGGAGGAAGGAGGTCCCGATTCCCCTATAAAAGATCTTTATCACGAAAGAGATCAAGAGGAAGGAGGTCCCAATTCCTCTACATAGATCTTTAGTTAACAATAAAGGGGTCATCATCATCATCAGGAGGAAGAAGGAGGTTCCGATTTCTCTATATAGATCTTTAGTTAACAATAGAGGGGTCATCATCAGGAGGAAGGAGGACCAGATTCCTCTTCATAGATATTTAGTTGTCACTAGAGGGATCATCATCAGGAGGAAGGAGGTCCCGATTCCCCTATAAAGATCTTTATCACTAGAGGGATCATCAGGAGAAAGGAGGTCCCGATTTCTCTATATAGATCTTTAGTTAACAATAAAGGGGTCATCATCAGGAGGAAGGAAGACCTGATTCCTCTGCATAGATCTTTGTCACTAGAGGGATCATCAGAAGGAGGAAAGAGGACCTGATGCCCCTATAAAGATCTTTATCATCACTAGAGGAAGTAGGTCCCAATTTCTCTTTATATATCGTTAGGTATAACTAGAGGGATCATCATCATCATCATCAGGATGAAGGAGCTCTGGATTCCTCTATACAGATCTTTAGTTATCACTTGGGAGGGGGATCACCAGCAGTAGAAAAAGAGGACCTGACTCAATAAAGATTTCTGGCCCTCATGTCCAATTCTAGAGAACTCATCTACAAACAGATATCGATAGTTGATGCTTGAAGGACCCGATTCCCCTATAAAAATCTTTAATTATCACCAGAGGGATCCTCAGCAGGAGGAAGGAGGACCTGGTTCTTCAATATAGATCTTTAGATATCACTAGCATGATCCCCGGCAGTTCCAAACAAACTTTATTATTAGAAGTATTATTTTTACCAAAAAGTTATTTGATGCTTGGAACAGACTTCCAGCAGAAGTAGGGTCATTCAAGAGTAGGTGAATTTAAACGTACCTAGGACAAACATATACATAGACGAAGAGGTTAAAAAAATTAAAATGGAAAAAATTAAAACATTTTCATGGTTAGACCAGATGGACCACTTGGTCTTTTTTGGTAGTTACTCTTCCTAAATTTTCATGGTTAGACCAGATGAACCACTTGGTCTTTTTTTTCAGGTGTTACTCTTCCTAAATTTTCAGGATAAGGCCAGGTGGACCACTTGGTCTTTTTTCGATTGTTACTCTTCCTAAATTTTCCATGGTTAGACCAGATGGCTGGTCTTATTTCATTTGTTACTCTTTCTTAAATTAAATTCTTAAAATTTCATAGTTAGACCAGATGGACCACTTGGTCTTTTTTGGTTGTTACTCTTCCTTTCAGCATTAAAGAGAACCTTTGCATGCAATAGATCTAGAGAACAACATATAGCCATGAGTAAGCACTAATTGATAGTGTGAACCGCATAGGCTGCCATCCCCATCTTTCGATGTGTTTTGTAGTGGTATTTTTTTTATCTGTTTTACAATAAAGACAACCATCAAGGTTTTTTGAAGTGCAGATGTCCATTCAATTTCTCTACCACTTGTTTTGTGCATTGCCGGCACCCTTTATCTCCTGAGAAGACATTGATTGCTTAGCATACCCACCTGGAACGGTAACTCCCTTTCTCCTGAATTTTCGTGGTTAGACCAGATGGACCACTTGGCCTTTTTTGGTTGTTACTCTTCCTAGGTCTTTTTTCGTTTGTTACTCTTCCTAAATTTTCATGGTTAGACCAGATTGACCACTTGGTCTTTTTTGGTAGTTACTCTTCCTAAATTTTCATAGTTAGACCAGATGGACCACTTGGTCTTACAATAAAGACAACCATCAAGGTTTTTTGGAGTGCGGCTATCCATTCAATTTCTCTACCACTTGCTTTGTGCATTGCCAGAACCCTTGATCTCCTGAGAAGACATTGATTGCTTAACATACCCACCTGGAACGGTAACTCCCTTTCTCCTAAATTTTCATAGTTAGACCAGATGGACCACTTGGCCTTTTTTGGTTGTTACTCTTCCTAGGTCTTTTTTCGTTTGTTACTCTTCCTAAATTTTCCATGGTTAGACCAGATGGACCACTTGGTCTTTTCAGGTGTTACTCTTCCTAAATGTTTAGGGTTAGATCAGATGGACCACTTGGTCTTTTTTCGTTTATTACTCTTCCTTAAATTTTCAGCATTAAAGAGAACTTTGCGTGCAATAGATCTAGAGAACAACGTCTACAATCTGATTGAAATGTGTACAGTTAAACTTAATTGGTGGGAAACTTTTTTTCTCAAGCCCTTGCACCATCCCACTAAGTTTTAGAGATTTTAATGGAAGGACTTTTTGTTTAGAACGAAACGTGGCTGTATCCATGGATTTAAAAAACAACACATACAACATGGCCAAAATTCTAGATCTGAATTACAATTAGATGACATTTTCTTTCATCATCTGCCACCATAAAAAGGCCGCCAAATAAAACCACCTGATAGAAGAAATCGCCAGTAGCAACTAAACGCTTACTGCAATATAGGAGGAGCAAAAAGGGAGATGAGATTGGTTGCTATAGGAGGAGTTGAAAACGTTGCGTTTCAGCTCCTCGTTCAGGCACTTTTTTTAATCACGAGGCCCAAAGTGCTTTGTGAAGCCGCATTCTTCCTCAGAGACAGCGGCACATGACACAGCGGGGCCCTACAAGACTACTGGTCCCCTAGGGGCACTTTCATTTGTGTCTGTTGAGTTTTTCTTTTGCATTTTTTCTTCTATACGTGTCTTCAAAGTGTGGGAGCGCGGTTCCTGTGAAGCAAAGGCGATTAACACGCCAACAGCACCAACATATGTTCTCAGCTTAACCACTCCCGTGCCCTCCGACACGCATATGTGCACACGGCCAAGAGCAGATACATGTGTGGGAAAACTTTATGTTGCAGGTGCATGTGATGGGAAATATATAAATTGTACAGATAATAGCTACACATTAGCAGGGCGCTTTCCATTTTTAAAGGGGAACCGCTCTCTTAGTTTCTAAATGCAGAGCCATTTAGATCTTAAAATATGAGCTGACAATTTTATTTCAGTTTCTAAATATAGGAGTGAGCACATAAGACTATTTTTTAAAGTGGATCAATGGTTGTTCTAAATAGAGAATAGGAGGGTTAAAACAGAAAGTAAAAGAAAGTTTCTCCAAAGTGGAAAAAAAATACCCTTTTGGTTGTCACCAACAAGTGTCCCCTTTGGATAATTGACCCTTGTTTGGGATATCCTAACAGATATTGGGGCCAATGCCCCCAGTCGTACAAAACAACAGATGAATGATTGCCGTTTTAAAATGAAAAGGCTTTGCCTACCAAGAATAATGTACAAAACACACGTGCATCTATGATGCTTGCTTTAAATAGTAGGAAAAAGTTAGAACACCTACTAAGGCTTTTCTTCCCAAGGTGTATCCGAATTTCAAGATTTCTCTTTACTTCCTGTCTCGGAGACACAACTTCTCTTCGTAGTTTCAAAGTGAGCAAAAAAACTTCTCTTGGTGGTCACTGGATGTCCCCATTGAGACACAAGTGCTACTTATGGATGGGGTAGAGACGCAACAAGTGCTACTTATGGATGGGGTAGAGACGCAACCAGTGCTACTTATGGATGGGGTAGAGACACAAGTAGTGCTACTTTTGTATGGGGTAGAAGTGCAAAAAGGTGCTACTTATGGATTGGGTAGAACTGCAAAAAAGGTGCTACTTATTAATGGGGTAGAGACAAAACAAGTACTACTTATGGATGGGGTATAGACACAAGTAGTGCTACTTATAGATGGGCTAGAGACGCAAAAAGTGTGTAGTGCCCCCTTGCTTTCAGCATGGGCGCTACTCTAAAGTTAGTGGGAATGGGAGAGTTACTTTGCTCCCATTCGTGTTTGTCTAAATTTGGGACTTCTGTAATCCCAGAAATGTCCACTGGGTCAGTCTGTGATCAAGGGTTGCAATACCACCCCTTGCCGGCAGTTGGCAAGGGGTGGTAGAGCAGAGCAAGTTTTCCCCCAGCAGCCAATTGGAGGAGTTTTCCCTCGCGGGGCAGGCTGGGGGAGAGGATATATCTGTGACAGGGGACATGTGTTGAGAGGTCTTCGCGGGGTCCCTGTTCCAGGTGCGGTATCCACCTTCAAGGTACGCGCATCCATGGACCCCGCCAGTTTGGCCCACCTGGCCAAAGCGGACAGCTGCATCGAACCTCGTCCTGAGGAGAAAAGGGACCCCAGTCTTCCACTGGGTCCCATGATTTGTTGAGAGGAGCCCAGTCTGGGATCGGGCATCCGGACTACTGACAGGTATGCTTGCTGTCATCCGGGGGGCCCATATAGGAAAAGTCAACTGGGAGGATTCGTTCTCTTTATGCACCAAAGTCCTTTATTGAAACTGGCCTGTGGCAGAGGCCCTAGAGCCGGGTCTGTGAGAGAGACTCGTTCTTCCCAGCTAGTTCAGAGCTTCGCCTGCCAGGCCTGTTATAGGGGTCTGTCCGGGGGCACTTTACCTACTCCGAGCAGAGTGGCGACGAGTTACTACAATTGGTACTATACAGAGAAGTAATGATTGCTCCATTCAACATCCAGGCCTGATACCGCAAGGTTCTCTTTTCTTTCCTTCATCAACCTTGACCGTGTTTGGCCTGGGCAATAAAGCATTGAAAACCCTTTTATTGGCTGTCTGGACCTTCGCTCACTACCACTGTTCTCACAATTGCACCCCTAAACACCGCCAGGGTAACTTAGCAGGCCGATCCCAAAATCAACCAGCGGCTCCTTCGGGAATGAGCGCTACAAGTGCTACTTATAGATGGGGTAGAGGCGCAACAAATTCTACTTATGGATGGGGTAGAGACGCAACAAGTGCTACTTATGGATGGAGAAGAGACACCAGGTGCTACTTATGGATGGAGAAGAGACACCAGGTGCTACTTATGGATGGAGAAGAGACACCAGGTGCTACTTATGGATGGAGAAGAGACACCAGGTGCTACTTATGGATGGAGAAGAGACACCAGGTGCTACTTATGGATGGTATAGGGAAAAACCAGTGCTTCCTGTGTATTGGGTACAGGCACAACAAAGGCTACCTACATACAGGCCAACAAATCTGAGACACTGTATGGTGGGAGGAAAGCTGCTGACATTTTGCTTATCCTCAATGCCCAACTATTAAGAAAATAAAGAAAAGAAAAACCTGTTTTCAGATTTCTATCACTCAGGCTTGTTGCAGTTACGGGTCAGGATGAGAAAAGAAACGCATTCCCCAACCGGTCCCTGAGGAACTCTTACATGGTTTACCGATATCCCTATTTAAACACAAGCTAGTCCGTTCTGTAACCTTACATGTCACCCCTGGGCTGAGCAGCACGCTATGGAAGGTATACGTCAGGCAAACACCAACATTTACAAAACAAAGCTCAACTCCAGTCACATTGGTTTGTAGGGTTATAGAATTATATAGGAAAGATTTTTCAGCACTTCCTGTCCGTGACACCAGTCCAAGAAATGGGGTGTGCAGTTGTCACCAGCACAGGACGAAACAGACACAATAACACATTATCAGAAGTTCTAACCCATCCCTAATCTACTAAAAATGTGTCCACATTGGAGAGATTTTCAATTACTTCCTGTTCTGTCCTGAGAGGGCAAAGACAACATTAACCAGACAGCAGCTTCAACTCTTCTCCGCTCTATCCAAAGTGTAATAAAAGCTGGCTGAAGCTGGGCCTTACCTCAGTACAGGGATGGTGGGAACCATTTATAATGGGCACAGTAGGTGGTCAGACCTGGGAACTCAGCACAGGGATGATGGGAACCCCTCATAATGGGCACAGCAGGTCTACAGACCTGGGAACTCAGCACAGGGATGGTGGAAACCATTTATAATGCACACAGTATGTGTTCAGACCTGGGAACCCCATGCAAGGATGGTGGGAACCCCTCATAAAGGACACAATGGGTGTACAGACCAGGGAACTCAGCACAAAGATGGCGAGAACCCCTCATAATGGGCTTTATAATGCACACAGTATGTGTTCAAACCTGGGAACCCAAGGCAGGGGTGGTGGAAACCTGTCATAATGGCCACAGTAGGTGTTCAGACCCGGGAACTCAGCACAGGGGTGGTGGGAACCACTCATAATGGGCACAGCAGGTGTACAGACCTGGGAACCCCAGGCAGGGATCTTGGGAACCCCTCATAATGGCCACAGTAGGGGTTCAGACCCGGGAACTTAGCACAGGGATGGTGGAAACCATCAGCACAGACAACATTGACATTCAGATAGTGGCTTCAACCCTTCTTCGCTCTATCCAAAGTGTAATAAAAAGGTGGCGGAAGCTGAGCTTTACACTTGGGAACCCCGCACAGGAATGGTGGGAACCCCTCATTATGGGCGTGGCAGGCATAAAGACCTGGGAACCCAATGCAGGGATGGTGGGAAACTCTCTTAATGGGCACAGCAGGTTTACAGACTTGGGAACACAGCATAGGGATGGTGGGAACCCCTCATAATGGGCACAGCAGGTCTACAGACCCGGGAACTCAGCATATGGATGGTGGGAACCCCTCATAATGGGCACAGTAGGTATGCAGACCCAGGAACTCAGAGATCTCACCAATAGGCGATAGAAGAGACTGTCCTATGGTTTATCTCTCCAGCGTACCCCCCCCCCCCCCCCAAAAAAAAGTATTCATTTTTATGCGGAGCGACTCTTTAAGCACGGCAGATTTTTTACTCAGTGCTCACCGATGGCCAATAAAACCAAACCGGAGAGAACAAATTCCAAAACGTGAGAACTTTGTGGGCCAAACTTTTCATTTTTTTTAATTGAGGACAAAGACGGAGAGACAGAGCGACGCAACTTCGAATACAACGCCGGCCTAAATATTTCACTAACTGCGGAGAAACCAGACTACGCATTTTTTTTTTTAACCCTCGGTACAGTAAAAAGTCCTCACAAGGAATGTTTTTGGGGGAAAAGGGATAAACAAAAAAAAAAAAAAAGAGTGGACAAGGCGGCCTGATGTATGGCAGAGCGAAAGGAGTTAACGTGGGAAAAATGCCATCGCGATGCCCCATGGCCTCGGGAAACAACCTTCCCATAGACGTGACAGCATAGCCGGAGCCTGTGAAAAAGGCAGAGCAGGGGGCCGAGTTCCCACGGCACAGCATTAAGGAGCTGCTCTTATCAGGGACACGAGAAGGTGGAGCCAGGGGGGGGCCTCTGGACGCTCTCCACCAAAAAAGGAAGAGGAGGAGAGCTGGGCCCAGGGACAGCTTGGCTCGGTAAAACCTTGTTTACCTAAGGCAGAGGGACGGAGACAGGAGGCCAATACAGTATCCCGTTACTTACCCACAATGCAATAGATGGAGAAATTGTCTAGAATATATCAATCTGACGTTGTAACGTTTGCACAATTAAAGGGGAACTACACCCCCCCCCCCCCCAAAAAAAACTCCTAACACTGGTCCCTGTCTATCAATAACAATTTTTTTTTATAAACAATTACTAGACCAAGGAGTTCAGCGAAAGTTCTCACTTTGCGCCTCCTCAGCGGCGCCATCTTTAAATGGAGATCTGGTGCCTGGTGGAACCTGGCAGAGACCGAGCGGCGCGTGTTCGCATGTGCGACATCTCAAAGGGCTCATGTGATGCCCAAGTCATGTCTCTCTTTTTGGTGCCACCATCTTTAAGATCTGGCACCTGGTGGGACCTGGCGGAGATCCCCCCCAACGTGTGTGCGCAACATCTTCCACAGGGCTGCTGAAATGGCTACGTCACATCTCACCCTCCATGCCTAATCTTTGGTGCCGCCATCTTAAATGAAGATCTGGCACCTGGTGGGACCTGGCGGAGATCCTCCAACATGTGTGCGCAACATCTTCCACAGGGCTGCTGGGATGGCTACGTCACATCTCGCCCTCCATGCCTAATCTTTGGTGCCGCCATCTTAAAATTAAGATCTGGCACCTGGTGGGACCTGGCGGAGATCCTCCAACGTGTGTGCGCAACATCTTCCACAGGGCTGCTGGGATGGCTACGTCACATCTCGCCCTCCATGCCTAATCTTTGGTGCCACCATCTTTAATTAAGATCTGGCACCTGGTGGGACCTGGCGGAGATCCCCCAACGTGTGTGCGTAACATCTTCCACAGGGTTATGTCACATCTCGCCCTTTGTGCCTCCTCTTTGGCATCACCATCTTTAACTGAGATCCAGCGCATGGACAGACATGCCATGCATTTATGGGACCTGGCAGAGATCTCCTGGAGTGACTGTGCATGCGCAAAATCTTGTAAAAGGATCCAGGGATGGCTACGTCATAGCGCTTCCTTTGTACCGCCTACTTGGTGCCGCCATCTTTAATTGAGATCCCGTGCATGCACAGACATGCCATGAGTTTATGGGACCTGGCAGAGACCTCCTGGCGTGAATGCGCATGCGCAACATCTTGTAAAAGGATCCAGGGATGGCTACGTCATAGCTCTTCCTTTGTACCGCCTACTTGGTGTCGCCATCTTTAATTGAGATCCAGTGCATGCACAGACATGCCATAAGTTTATGGGACCTGGCAGAGACCTTTTGGCGTGATTGCACATGCGCAAAATCTTGTAAAAGGTATCCAGGGATGGCTACGTCATAGCTCTCCCTTTGTACCCACCTACTTGGTGCCACCATCTTTAACTAAGATCTGGCACCTGGTGGGACCTGGCGGAGATCCCCCAACGTGTGCGCATCTTCCACAGGGATACGTCACATCTCGCCCTTTGTGCCTCCTCTTTGGTACCGCCATCTTTAACCGAGATCCAGCGCATGGCCAGACATGCCATAAGTTTATGGGACCTGGCAGGGACCTCCTGGCATGATTGCGCATGTGCAACATCTTGTAAAGGGATGCAAGGATGGCTACATCATAGCTCTCCCTTTTTGCATCCTCTTTGGTGCCGCCATCTTTAATTAAGATCTGGCACCCGGTGGGACCTGGCGGAGATTCCCCAACGTGCGTACGCAACATCTTCCATAGGGCTGCTGGAATGGCTACGTCACATCTCGCCCTTTGTGCCTCCTCTTTTGGTGACGCCATCTTTAACCGAGATCCAACGCATGGACAGACATGCCATGGGTTTATGGGACCTGGCAGAGACCTTCTGGTGCGATCGTGCATGCGCAATATCTTGTAAAGGGATGGCTACATCACATCTCTCCCTTTGTGCCTCCTCTTTAGTGCCGCCATCTTTGAGATCCAGAGCTTGCACAGACATGCCGCAAGGTCTATGGGACCTTGTAGAGGCCCCCCGGCGTGTGTGCGCATGCACAACATCTTGTAAAGGGCTCCTAGGATGGCTACGTCGGGTCTCTACCTTTGCGCCTCCTCTTTGGTGCCACCATCTTTAAGGCCGGAATCACACTAGTGCGGTGCGAATTTCAGCTCTCTTATCTCTGCAGAGAGATATGAGAAGTGTTCAGCAGATTAGCAACGTTTTAGATGCGAATTTGGAGACCTGGGAGAAGTTACGGGTGAGAGGAGAGTGGGGGAGAAGTGTATTGAGCTGAATGAGAGAAATTCCTGAAGAGAACTGAACACATCTGCGAATCAGCTGCGTACCCATAGAAGATAATGGGCTTGAATTCGCACCTGAGCCGCACCGCAATGCCTAAAAGACGCACACAGTTTTACTGCAATGCGCAGTGCGAATGCATCGCACATATGTGAACCAGCCTCATTGAAAACAATGTATTTAGAAATGTTCTGCGTATTGGATGCGGTTTAAGCCACACTCAATTCGCATAGGTGCGAACCTGGCCTAAAAGGAGATCCAGAGCATGCACAGACATGCCTCCCCGGCGCGCATGCGCAACATCTTGCAAAGGACTCCTGGAAAGGCTACGTCCCATCTCTTGTGACTCCTGTTCAGTGTCGTGACTGATGGAGAGGGGGGGGGGGGGGGGGGGAGACAGGAGAGATAAACTTAAAAAGAAAAAGGTTTGCTGCCCTGCCAGACCAGACTTTAGTATGTGGCAGAGCCTTGTGTATCTCAGGACTGGATGGACACTGGACAGGCATAAAAATCCTTTATTAGTGTACAAGCGGATCCGCCTATAGGGGTGGCGATGAGCGTTGCCCCTATACCTTCACCACCCAAAGACACCTTGAAAGTGGCGTCTTACGATGGACTCCGAGGGTCTGCTTCTATGGAAAGTTCCTGAATGTGAGCGGAGAGACCGACACGCCAGAAATGTTTAAAGCGGCTCTCCGTCCCCATTCCTTCTATTAGTAAAAAGAGCTGCAGAAAACGAAAAAATCGAGCCGCTATGAGGCTTGTGACTGGAAACCCACACCACTGCCGTTCAACAAAACCACAACACACAGACCTGCTGAAACCAACATCCGCTCTTCTCCCTACACATCGCTGACTATCCCCTCCCGAAACCTGCACCATCATCATCACAGCCGCCGCCATCTTGGATCCACAGAAATAAGATCGGGATCGACCCGTCATATGAAACATAGGAAGACGAAGCTGTGCGCTACTCTGCAAATTCATCACATGAGGACTCTGCTCCTTCCAGGAACTCTCCTCTCCTGAAATACTCTGCTGGAGGACTCTGCTCCTTCCTCTATAACTCTCCTCTCCTGAAATACTCTGCACTGCTGGAGGACTCTGCTCCTTCCTCTATAACTCTCCTCTCCTGAAATACTCTGCTGGAGGGCTCTGCTCCTTTCTCTATAACTCTCCTCTTCTGAAATACTCTGCTGGAGGACTCTGCTCCTTTCTCTATAACTCTCCTCTTCTGAAATACTCTGCTGGAGGACTCTGCTCCTTCCAGGAACTCTCCTCTCCTGAAATACTCTGCACTGCTGGACTCTGCTCCTTTCTTTATATCTCTCCTCTCCTGAAATACTCTGCTGGAGGACTCTGCTCCTTCCTCTATAACTCTCCTCTCCCGAAATACTCTGCTGGAGGACTCTGCTCCTTCCTCTATAACTCTCCTCTCCTGAGATACTCTGCTGGAGGACTCTGCTCCTTCCTCTATAACTCTCCTCTCCTGAAATACTCTGCTGGAGGACTCTGCTCCTTCCTCTATAACTCTCCTCTCCTGAAATACTCTGCTGGAGGACTCTGCTCCTTCCTCTATAACTCTCCTCTCCTGAAATACTCTGCTCTGCTGGAGGACTCTGCTCCTTCCTCTATAACTCTCCTCTCCTGAAATACTCTGCTCTGCTGGAGGACTCTGCTCCTTCCTCTAACTCTCCTCTCCTGAAATACTCTGCTCTGCTGGAGGACTCTGCTCCTTCCTCTAACTCTCCTCTCCTGAAATACTCTGCTGGAGGACTCTGCTCCTTCCTCTCTGACTCTCCTCTCCTGAAATACTCTGCTCTGCTGGAGGACTCTGCTCCTTCCTCTATAACTCTCCTCTCCTGAAATACTCTGCTCTGCTGCAGGACTCTGCTCCTTCCTCCATCTGGATCCATCAGGGTGTCCATGACATGTCCCCTTGTCATTTGATCTGCAATCCCGGATCCAGGCACACAAAGAAAGCCGCGCAGAGATTCCGATTGGCCGATTTTTCTTTTATTCTTCTAACAGAAAGAAAAGAAGAGAACTGAAGGTGCTCCAGGCCGGAAGGCACACATTTCTAAGCCGCCAAGAAAACCAGACGGACTAGGAAGGCGCACACACAGGTGCGCTCATAGAGGAGCAGGGAGGCGTGGGACGGCCGGGTCGAGAGAACAAAAAGCACGCAGGAGGCGGCTCCTTTAAGTCCATCTCCAATCAAAATCTTTATTTTATTCTCGATCACATGGAACCCCTGCTGGGCTTTTACCATTATCCCACTGGGGAGATTTTCTCCTACTTCCTGTCCTGGTGACAACGCGATCATGGGACAGGAAATGAGAGATACAGACATCAACCAAAGGCCGACAAGTTATAAACGTTCTCCTCTTTATTGAAAGATAAATTGTATCTTTTTTTTTTATTTTTTTATCTTCCTTCCTCCCCCGTCATCACGATGACCACATTTTTAAATAAAAACCTTGCGCTTTTTATTACATACAGTATCTCACAAAAGTGAGTACACCCCTCACCATTTTTATATTAAATCCTATCTTGAGATACTAAAAAAAAAAAAAATGAAAAAGAACGAAAATCGAAAAAGAACAAAAATCCGAAAAAAAAAGGAAATTTGTTCTTTTTCGATTTTCGTTCTTTCAATTTTTGTGTTTTTTTTTTTATTATTTATTTATTTATATTTTAGTTCTTTTTTTTAGTTTTTTTTTTATTATTTATTTATATTTTGTTTTTTTGTGTTTTTTTTTGTTTTTTGTTTTTTATTTTTTGGATTTTCGTTCCTTTATGGATTCTCCTTCCTTTTTGGATTTTCCTTCTTTCAGATTTTCGTACTTTTTAGATTTTTGTGATTTTTTTTTTTTGATTTTTTTTTGGATTTTCGTTCCTTTTTGGATTTTTCTTCTTTCGGATTTTCGTACTTTCGATTTTTGTGATTTTTTTATTTAGTTATATTTTGTTCTTTTTGATTTATTTTTTTGTTCTTTTTTTGGATTTTCGTTCCTTTTTGGATTCTCCTTCCCTTTTGGATTTCCTTTTTTTTTTTTTGACGGGAAGAAGGAAAATCCGAAAGAAAGAAGATCCAAAAGAAGGAAAATCCAAAAGAATAAAAATCCAAAAGAAGGAAAAAAAATAAAATTTGGATAATTTCTATTATAAATTAAAACGTTACGTTTATTAACCCGTTATTATATATTATTAATAATAATAATAATAATAATAATAATAGTGATAATAGTAATAATAGTAGTGATAATATAATAATATAATAAAATATAATATAATAATAGTGATAATAGTAATAATAGTAGTGATAATATAATAATATATTATTATATTATTATATTTTATATTATTATTATATCATCACTACTATTATTACTACTATTATCACTATTATTATATTATGTTATATTATTATATTATATTATTATATTTTATATTAACATAATATAATAATAGTGATAATAGTAATAATAGTAGTGATAATATAATAATATAATAATAGTGATAATAGTAATAATAGTAGTGATAATATAATAATATAATAATAATATAAAATATAATAATATAATCATAGTGATAATAATAATAATCATAATAATAATAGTGATAAACTATTAAAATTATAGTAATTTCCTTTCAAATTTGGCTGTTAGTGAACGTAAAACAAATTCACTAATACGAATGGAACATAACAAATTCAAATTTATCCGAAGTTACGGGTATCGAACGAATGATCCGAAAAAACAAAAAACTAAAGGAAACGAAAAAAACAAAAAACAAACAAATGAAATGGAAAAAAAAAATAAAAAAAAGAATGAAACGAAAAAAATAAAATAAAATAAAGGATTAAAATAAATAAATAAAAAAAAAAGAAAAAACACAGGAAAAAAAAAAGAAACACATTTTTTGGCAGTGCACATGTCTATTCATGATCATCACTGGGTCTCTGTGCTTCTTTACACCAATGTTTCCCAACTCCAGTCCTCAAGGCACACCAACAGGTCATGTTTTCAGGCTTTCCATTATTTTGCACAGGTGATTTGATCAGTTTCACTGCCTTAGTAATTACCACAGCTGTTTCATCTGAGGGAAATCCTGAAAACATGACCTGTTGGTGCTTTACACAATGCAGGAAGATCGGGGCTGGTGGGAGGGGCTGAAAAAAACAGGAAGTTGTGAGAACGCCCACATGGGACGCTGAGCCTTCATGATCATCACTGGGTCTCTATGCTTCTCTATACAATGCAGACAAACCATGAACAAGGGAGGGGGGGTGTCAGGAAGCTGTGGAAATGCCCACATGTGACGCTGAACCTCCATGATCACTGGGTCTCTGCACTCCTCTATGCGCAGCATAAGGTTGTCCTCCAGCCAGAACACAAGCCAGGCTCTGACTTGCTGCAGCTTCTAATGCACATGGTGAGAAGCTCGCAGTGTGCGGTGATATCAGAGGAAGCCGATTCAGTTCAGGAGAAGAGCCGCTACAACTGTGCAAGACCGGAGGGAAGGGCGGAGTTCCCCTTAAACTGCTGTTTGTTTCCCTAGAGGGACACGGTTGGGGGAACTCTGCGAAAAAAACATACAAAAGCGCCGGAAGGTGACGAGGCAGCGACAGCCGCCGAGCCGTATAAAGAAACTTTTTTTCTTTTTTTGCTTTGTCAGGTCCGGAACCGACACAACTGGTTGGGTGAGGACGAGCCCCTTGTAATTATGTCGGGAACTTGCAACAGCTGCACCGCTTTGTCTCCTCGACCTGCCACTGCAGGGTGGATCCGAGGGGACCGCCAGGGGTTAACCTTTACCTCACCAGAGCGACACATTAAAAAAAAAAAGCCAATGACGGCGACGCGCCCTTTCCACCATCATTAAAAGGTTAACAACGGCGTGTGCTGCAACCGAACCCGGGGGAGAAGGTGACGTAACTACCAGGGCTCATAGAACCTTGATGCAATTTTACAAAAAATAAATAAATATATTTTTTAATTCTGCAGATTTCATGCAGCAATCCTGCCATGAAGGTCTTTGTTTGGGAACTTCCTGTTATAGGGTGACAACGCTCTGTCCCAGTCTCCAAACTGCGCACTTGTGTTGTCACCCTTTAAGAGGGGCTTTCGATAGAGATAAAGTAGCAATTTCAACAGATTAAAATAAATGCCTTGATGATCCTTCCATGAAGGTCCTTGTTTGGGCGACTTCCTGTTACGGGGCGACAACACTCCGTTCCTGACACCGACCCCAACTCAGCAACCCAACGCAGCTCTTGTGTTGTCATCATTCAAGATGGCCATTTCAACAGATTAAAATAAATGCCTTGATGATCCTTCCATTAAGGTCCTTGTTTGGGCGACTTCCTGTTATAGGGAGATAACACTCCGTTCCCGACACCGAACCCAACTCGGCAACCCAACGCAGCTCTTGTGTTGTCACCCTTTAAGATGGCCATTTCAACAGATTAAAATAAATGCCTTGATGATCCTTCCATTAAGGTCCTTGTTTGGGCGACTTCCTGTTATAGGGAGATAACACTCCGTTCCCGACACCGAACCCAACTCGGCAACCCAACGCAGCTCTTGTGTTGTCACCCTTTAAGATGGCCATTTCAACAGATTAAAATAATGCCTGGTCAACCTTCCATGAAGGTCCTTGTTTGGACACTTCCTGTGATAGGGAGATAACGCTCCGTTCTTGACACCCAACCCAACTCAGCAACCCAACGCAGCTCTTGTGTTGTCATCATTTAAGATGGCCATTTCAACAGATTAAAATAAATGCCTCGGTGATCCTTCCATGAAGGTCCTTATTTGGGAGATTTCCTGTTATAGGAACCCAACTTGGCAACCCAACACCAAACCCAACTCGGCAACCCAACTCGGAGACCCAACTCGGAGACCCAACTCGGAGACCCAACTCGGAAACCCAACTCGGAAACCCAACTCGGAAACCCAACTCGGAAACCCAACTCGGAAACCCAACTCGGAAACCCAACTCGGAAACCCAACTCGGAAACCCAACTCGGAAACCCAACTCAACTCTTGTGTTGTCATCCTTTAAAATGGCCATTTCAACATATTTAAATAAATGCCTTGATGATCCCTCCAATGAAGGTCCTTGTTTGGGCACTTCCTGTTATAGGGAGACAACGTTCCGTTCCTGACGCCCTACCCAATTCAGCTCTTTCATTGTCACGCTTTAAGATGACCATTTCAACAGATAAAAATAATGCCTGGTCAACCTTCCATGAAGGTCCTTGTTTGGGTACTTCCTGTTATAGGGAGACAACGTCCATTCCTGACACCCAACGCAACTCAGAAACCCCAACTCAGAAACCCCAACACCAAACCCAACTCGGTAACCCAACTCGGTAACCCAACTCGGCAACCCAACTCGGCAACCCAACTCGGCAACCCAACTCGGCAACCCAACTCGGCAACCCAACTCGGCAACCCAACTCGGCAACCCAACTCGGCAACCCAACTCAACTCTTGTGTTGTCATCCTTTAAGATGGCCATTTCAACAGATTAAAATAAATGCCTTGATGATCCTTCCAATGAAGGTCCTTGTTTGGGCACTTCCTGTTATAGGGAGACAACACTCCGTTCCTGATGCCCTACCCAACTCAGCTCTTTCATTGTCACGCTTTAAGATGACCATTTCAACAGATAAAAATAATGCCTGGTCAACCTTCCATGAAGGTCCTTGTTTGGGCACTTCCTGTTATAGGGAGACAATGTCCATTCCTGACTTAGAACCCAACTCAGAAACCCCAACACAGAAACACTTAGAAAACCCAACTCAGAAAACCCAACTCAGAAAACCCAACTCAGAAAACCCAACTCAGAAAACCCAACTCAGAAAACCCAACTCAGAAAACCCAACTCAGAAAACCCAACTCAGAAAACCCAACTCAGAAAACCCAACTCAGAAAACCCAACTCAGAAAACCCAACTCAACTCTTGTGTTGTCACCCTTTAAAGATGGAAATTTCAACAGATTAAAATAAATGCCTTGATGGTCCTCCCATGAAGGTCCTTGTTTGGGAGATAATGCTCTGTTCCTGACACCGAACCCAACTCAGCTACCCAACTCAGCTACCCAACTCAGCTACCCAACTCAGCTACCCAACTCAGCTACCCAACTCAGCTACCCAACTCAGCTACCCAACTCAGCTACCCAACTCAGCTACCCAGCTCTTGTGTTGTCACCCTTTAAGATGGCCATTTCAATGGATTAAAATAATGCCTGGTCAACCTTCCATTGTTTGAGCACTTCCTGTTATAGGGAGACAACGCTCCGTTCCTGACACCCAACCCAACTCAGCAACCCAACTGTGCACTTGTGTTGTCACCCTGTCACATGGGTTTCCCGAGGGAGATAGTGGGTATTTAACCTGCCATGAAGGTCTTTGTACGGGTACTTCCTGTAATAGGGTGACAACACTGCCCCTGTCTGCAAACAGCGCCTTTTGCGTTGTCACCTTGTCAAATGGGCTTCCAATGGCAACGAATGGGCCATTTTTACACATTAAAAAACATCTGGTGATTATTCCATTAAGGTTCTTGTTCCCCATTTTCCTGTTATAGGGTGACAACACTAAGTCCCTTTCTCCCAACTGTGCTCTTGCGTTGTCACCCTGTCACATTGGCTTATAATAGAGATCAAGGATGCTGGTCTTCGCTTCCTGAAAACATCACAGCACCCTGCCTCCGCACTCCTCTCGGGAGCCCTGATGCAAGCAATGGGCTGGCTCTTGTGAGGAGTCCCTAAATTCCTCCTGTTATCTCCCGACACATATTCATTCATAAATATTATTAAAAGTTTTTTTTTTTTTTTTTTTTACAAATTATGAGCCAGATTCACAAAAGGGATACGACGGCGTTTCTCCTGATACGCCGTCGTATCCCTGTTTCTATCTATGCGACTGATTCATAGAATCAGTTACGCATAGATAGCCATAAGATCCGACAGGTGTAATTGTTTTACACTGTCGGATCTTAGGATGCAATACCGCGGCCGCCGCTGGGGGGAGTTTGCGTCGTAAACCAGCTTCGGGTATGCAAATTAGGAGTTACGGCGGATCCCCGACCGATTTTCGCGTTCGCTACGTCGCCGCTAGTCTAGTTTCCCGTCGCAAAGTTAGTCGTCGTTTTAGGTGCCCTAACTTTAGTCAGCAATCATATTGCTGTCTAAAGTATGGCCGTCGTTCCCGCGTCGAAATTAAAAATGTAACGTCGTTTGCGTAACACGTCCGGGAATACGGAAGTACGCTACGCGCGTCGCCGTTCGAAAAAATGATGGCACGGCGGGAGTTAGGAACCGGAGCATGCACAGTAGGTCCGGTGCGGGAGCGCGCCTAATTTAAATGGCACACGCCTATTTGAATTGGCCCGCCTTGGGCCGGAGGCCGCGGGCGTAGTTTTCATCGCAAGTGCTTTGTGAATCAGGCACTTGCGATGAAAACTTGCGGCGGTGTAACGTATCTACGATACGTTACGCCGCCGCGATTCTACGTGAATCTGGCCCTATTTCTTTTGTGTCAAGTACATCTATAAAGTATTTTATTTATTTTTTCGCTATTCCTGCACAGGTACCGCCAAAGCATCTCAAAGTTACAAGTCAATAAAGATTATCCTATCGTCCCCGTCTGCTTGAGATTTTTTTTTTTACGACAATGGATAGAGACTTTACAGAAGCTCAAAAGCCTCGTAAAAGCGCTCCATAATAACGTTCATGTCAATCCGCTAAAAGTCATCAATACCTGCAGAAGATTCGTTATGGATTAATTTTTCTTTTTTTTCATAAAAGGTCAAGAGAGAGAGAGAAGTGCCAGAGACAGATCTCCTTGAGAATGGATAATACGGAGCACTTAAGATAGGACACGCAGGCATTTAGCTGACCGGCTCTAGCAGCGCGGAGACATTACGTTGCGGCCATTAAAAAAGGGCCGACGCTCTTCTGCTGTGATTGAATTATTGAAAAGCGCAGAATTATTTATAAAGAACATAGTAACGCGTACATGTTCTAGGAGCTGGGAAGGAGACGCCATGGCAATGACCGACGGGGGAAGTAGGCCCCGTTCAGTGATATCAACAAGGTCAAGGTGTTATATAAAAAAAAAAAATAGCAGACCGATATTTAGAAAAAAAAAAAGAACCCTCCGATGGGACTTTAACCACCTCAATACCGGGCACTTTCACCCCCTTCCTGCCCAGGCCATTTTTTATCTTTCAGAGCTGTCACACTTTGAATGACAATTGCGCGGTCACGCAACGCTGTACCCAAATATTTTTTTTTATAATTTTTCCCCCACAAATAGAGCTTTCTTTTGGTGGTATTTGATCACCTCTGCAGTTTTTATTTATTGCGCTATAAACAAAAGAAAAGTGACACTTGGAAAAAACAAAACAAAAAACACAATGGCCTAGATTCACGTATCTTATTTACTTAGAGAGGCAAGTGCTGTATTCACAAAGCACTTGCGTCCTAAGTTACGGCGGCGTAGCGTAAATCGGCCGGCGTAAGCGCGCGTAATTCAAATGTGGAAGAGGTGGGCGTGTTTTATGTAAATTAAGCATGACCCCACGTAAATGACGCTTCGAACGAACGGCGCATGCGCCGTCCGTGGACATATCCCAGTGCGTCGGATACAAAGCCTAAGATACGTCGAACACTGGCTACGACGTGAACGTAACTTACACACAGCTCTATTCGCGTACGACTTACGTAAACGACGTAAAAAGATACGCTTGTTCCGATGTCCATACCTTGCATGGGCTGCGCCACCTAGAGACCAGCTTTATCTTTACGCCGGCATATGTCTTACGTAAACGGAATAACTAATTGCGACGGGCGTACGTACGTTCGTGGATCGGCGTATCTTGGTCATTTACATATTCAACGCGGAAATCAACGGAAGCGCCACCTAGCGGCCAGCGGAAATATGCACCCCAAGATACGACGGAGTAGGAGACTTACGCCGCTCGTATCTTGGCCAAATCTATGCGTAACTGATTCTATGAATCAGGCGCATAGATACGACGGCGGCCATTCGGACCTACGACGGCGTATCTGGAGATACGCCGTCGTAAGTCTGTGAGAATCTGGCCCAATATTTTTTACCTAATAAATACTTAATAAATATCCCAATTTTTTTTTAAAAAAAACTTTTTCCTCAGTTTAGACCGATGTGTATTCTTCTACATATTTTTAGTAAAAAAAATAAAAAAAAAATGCAATAAGCGTATATTGATCGGTTTGTGCAAAAGTTATACCGTTTACAAAATAGGGGCTAGATTTATAGCATTTTTATTAAAAAAAAAAAAATTTTTATACTAGTAATGGCGACGATCTGCGATTTTTATCATGACCGCGATATTGCGGCGAACAAATCAGACACTTTTGACACTATTTTGGGACCATTCACATTTATACAGCGATCCGTGCTATAAAAATGCATTGATTACTGTATAAATGTGACTGACAGGGGTTAACACTAGGGGGGCGATCAAGGGGTTAAATATGTGTCCTAGGGAGTGATTCTAACTGTAGGGGGAGGGGAGGAGACCGGTGTTCCTCTGTACAAAAAACACCATCGGTCTCCTCTCAACGGACAGGACGTGGATCTGTGTTTCCACACACAGATCCAAGGTCCTGCTCCATTACTGGGCAATCGCGGTTGCCCGGCGCACATCGTGGCCGCCGGGCACGTGCATCGGGTTCCCAGTGATGTGGCGGGAGCCTAGTGGCCCGGGAAGGCAAGACGTCATATGACGCCCGCCTAGAACGAGAGCTGCACCGTCCGGCCGTTATAGGACGGCCGGCGGTAGGCAAGCCGTTAAAGAGGCAATAACTCCACCGAATTATGTATGCAAAACCATAAATTATCAAGAAAAAATATTTATTACAAAAACGTAAAACATCAATGCATAAGGGCCTTGGTTCAAGATTTTGGAGGGTGTCTGCCAAAAGAGTATTTGTGGGGTTAGCTCTCGATATTGGGCAAGAAGATCTGGCTGTAGCCAATGGTCCACGTCACCCCAAAATTTCAACAAGGCGGAGGTAAGGCCTTTTAAGTTTCTCCGAGTCCACACCAAGTTGGTCAAACCATGTCTTTATGGAGCTGGCTACCATTTATGAGATCAGGTACCAATGTTGCATGAGAAGACCCAAGTTCACAATTGGTGTTCCAACTCATCCCAAAGTTTTTAAGTAGGGTTGAGGTCAGGGTTCTGTGTAGGCCATCCATGTACCTCCACACCAAACTGGTCAAACCACGTCTTTATGGAGCTGGCCACCATTTATGAAGTTAGGTACTCATGTTACTGATGAGAAGACCTGGCTCACAATTTGTGTTTCAATTCAACCCAAGGGTGTTCGGTTGGGTTGAGGACAGAGCTTGGTGTAGGCCACTTTTGTTCCTCCACACCAAACTGGTCAAACCAAATTTTTATGGAGCTGGCTACCATTTGTGAGGTCAGGTACTGATGCTGGATGAGAAGACCCGGCTCACAATTCATGTTCCAACTCATCCAAAAGTTGTTCAGTAGGGTTGAGGTCAGGGCTCAAGTGCCTCCACACCAAACTGGTCAAACTGTGTTTTTATGGAGCTAGATTTGTATACAAGGACAAAGTCATGGTCGAAAAGAAAAGGGCCTTTACTACAAAGGTTAAAAAGGTACTCAACTGCCTAGAATACCTTTGTATGCTTTAGTATTCATAGTACCCTTCCACTTGAAACACCAAAACGTAATAATTTGGAGAAATGTTCACGTACTTTTGGTCACTTAGTTTTAGGTGTAATGGTTAGGCATCCAAGTCCACCTGCTCCAAGCTTACACACGGGTTAAGAACTCAACCCCGCTCAGGCCCATTGACTGGCCTTAAAAAGAAATGTGTTGCATGCTTTTCCATACCTGAAAGCTCTAGTGAGCAAATGGAGCAGACAGAAGCATGGATAATGTATACATCAGCACCACAGGGGTAGGGGTGGTAAGCAGGCTATGGTCATGTGCCCAAGTCCATCTGATTGAGGCTTAACCAGGGGCTAAGGAACCAACGCTCTTAGGCCTTGTGACTTGGCCATAAAGGGGAAAGTGTTGCAGGCTTTTCTATGCCTGGAAGGCTCTGGTGAGCAAATGGAACAAGAGAGAAGCATAGGTAAATTAAATATTAGCAGTGTAGTAAGGACAGGGAGTGTGAGGGTCAAGTGTCCAAGTGATTGAAGTTTACACAGAGCCAAGGACCCAACCCGCACAGGCCTTGTGACTTGGCCATGCTTTCTGTACCCAGAAAGCTCTGGTGGGCAAATGGAACAGGGAGGAGCATAGGTAATGCAAGTAAGGTCAACAAAGTGAATGTGTTACAAGCTTTCCCATAGCTAGAAGGTTCTAATGGGCAAATAGAGCAGAGTTGAGCATGGATAACATAAGTATTAGTGGGGGGGAGTGGGCTATTATAGGAACCCTGAAGGTCAGAAGTCCATTTGACATACCTGAACACTTAACCCGACTTGGTTATCAAGGGGAAAGTGTGTCAAGCTTTCCCACACCTGGAAGGCTCTAATGGGCAAATGGAGCAGAGTCGAGCATAGATAACATAGGTTGCAGTTACAGTTGGTCTATCAAGGAACTCTTGGAATGGGTACAGTTACAGTTGGTCCATCAAGGAACTCTTGAATGGGTAAAGTACATGGCCACTTGTTTTATTTTCTGATAAACCCTCCCAAAATAGTCCTTGGCCTTGACAAGACTAAAATGGTCAAGGTCATCATTGGCATTACTAACCTTGGTCACAAGGGCACAGATCTTGGCAATCCCATCACCCGAAGTTCGGAACCCAAGTACTTGAACATAGAGTCACCCTTGGACCCTTGGCCCAAGCTCAATCTTTCCCCAAGCCTAAGCCTGGGCCTTCTCCTTACCTATCCCATCACCCAGGTCTTGAAAAATTCTGCCAACCAAAACCCAGACGTACATGGCTTAGCAGTGAGCTTAGGCCCCGGTTTTAATTTGTCTCTATCCCTTATCCATTAATTCGAAGTGTACAGACAGAACTGGATTTAGCAAAACTGCGGAGGCTGACTCATCGCCACCTCTTGGCACAGAACGAGTGTGCCTAATCTTCTCTGCGTCTCCCGATGAGTGTTGTAGATCTTTTCCTTTCTTATTTTGGTACGGAGCCACGATTTGTTAAGCGATCCGAGCTGCGAATGAATCACAGTTTGTAGCAAAATAAACCCGAGACTCGCGCGTCCTCTCCTAAAAACACTTTCATATCAGCCTTTTCTGAAGCCGCAGTCCTATTTAGAAGGATGAGATCACAGGGCTTTTAGGACCCAGCAAAGTGCAATGTGGTCAATTAAAAGAGATAATTCAGTAAAGAGCCCATCTACCCTTCCTACCGCGCCGATACAGTAAATCCCCCGTTGGAGTTATGAATAAAAAATAAATAAATCTAACACCTCTTTCTCCAAAACACATTATGTATTTGCTATCCGTTCCTTTAAGAGTCATCTCCTCCGACAGACGATCCATACTTTCTCTTGGTTTGCCGAAGTTCTTCCCTCCCAATATGTGATGGCCAAGGAAATAATTCAGTTCCCGATGCATTGCCCAATACCAGTTAGGGCATTTTCACACTCGGTGCCCTCTGAAGATCGATCCATGCTCGGAACACTTTTTTTTTTTTTAGAGGGCAGATGCCTCCTTACCACCTGATTGAACCCTGTAATGATGCACTACTGCGCCACAATCACGTGCACTGCATATGGCGCGGCCCCTTTGAACTCAACGGGCAAGTCTGACAAGCAGTACCGCCTGTCAAACTCTGCACATCAAGTAAGGATACTATGGCCACGGCATGTGTATAGCCCTGTCCGGCTGTATTTTGCAAATTTCTGGTGGGCAGGCAGGGGGCAGCAAAATCTCAGCTCAGCCGCCCGTTTTTACTGCCTCCCAAAATTTCAACAAGGCGGAGGTAAGGCCTCTTAAGTTTCTTCACACCAAATTGGTCAAACCATGTCTTTATGGAGCTGGCTGCCATTTATGAGATCAGGTACCAATGTTGCATGAGAAGACCCAAGTTCACAATTGGTGTTCCAACTCATCCCAAAGTTTTTAAGTAGGGTTGAGGTCAGGGTTCTGTGTAGGCCATCCAGGTACCTCCACACCAAACTGGTCAAACCACGTCTTTATGGAGCTGCCCACCATTTATGAAGATAGGTACTGATGTTACTGATGAGAAGACCTGGCTCATAATTGGTGTTTCAATTCAACCCAAGAGTGTTCAGTTGGGTTGAGGGCAGAGCTTGGTGTAGGCCACTTTTGTTCCTCCACACCAAACTGGTCAAACCAAATTTTTATGGAGCTGGCTACCATTTGTGAGGTCAGGTACTGATGTTGGATGAGAAGATCTGGCTCACAATTCGTGTTCCAACTCATCCAAAAGTTGTTCAGTAGGGTTGAGGTCAGGGCTCCGTGCAAACCACTCAAGTGCCTCCACACCAAACTGGTCAAACTGTGTTTTTATGGAGCTAGATTTGTATACAAGGACAAAGTCATGGTCAAAAAGACAGTGCATCATGGGAAATGTAGTTTCAAAACGTCTGGGGTGCCAAGGTTCACCATCAGTGCCTTATGCAGTTCCTGGCTTCCTGCCACTGGATTTATTTGAATTTCTTTCACTCAACATTGTAACTTTGTTTAAGAGGCTGCCACTGGGGTAACCCCCACGGAGGAGCTGGTCTCCTAGTGATCACTCAGACTGTACACTGAAACTTTGTAGCAAGTCACAAGGTGGGAAGGTTGCAGCAGGGACTGATCCGCATGCAGGGGGGTTGGTCCCATAGTGATCACCGAGATTGTACATTGTAAAAAGTCGCAAGGTAAGAGGCTGAAGATGTGGGTGATTGGTGTCAGTTATTTATGAACACAGAGAACTGCACAGGCACCAGGATTTATAAGATTGTGTCATCTCTGAGCCAGCATCTCAATTGACAAATATGACCATATTAATAGGCCTATCTTGTGAAGAGGAAAGCAGATAAAGGCAATTGCAGGGGACTGGTACATAGATGGAGGACCCTGAAGCCATGGGGAGAGGGGGGGGGGGGTTGATAGGGACCTTAATGCAAGGAGGGCTCTAAACGGGGACCCTGACGCGGGAGGGGGCTCCGACGGGGACCCAGACGCAATGTGGGGTTCCCACAGGGACCCCGACGCAATGTGGGGTTCCCACAGGGACCCTGACGCAATGTGGGGCTCCCACAGGGACCCCGACGCAATGTGGGGCTCCCACAGGGACCCCGACGCAATGTGGGGCTCCCACAGGGACCCCGACGCAATGTGGGGCTCCCACAGGGACCCCGATGCAATGTGGGGCTCCCACAGGGGTCCTTAAAGCAATGTGGGGCTCTGACGGAGACCTTGATGCAAAGGGGGACCATTAAGCAAGGAGGGCTCTGATGCAAACCCTGAAGCAAGGGGGGGCTCTGATGAAGACCTTGATGCAAGGGAGGACCATGATGCAAGGAGGGCTCTGATGGGGACCCCGAAGCAATGTGGGGCTCCGGAGACCTTGATGCAGGGGGGGGCCCATGACGCAAGAGGGGGCTCTGACTGAAACCCTGACGCAAGGGGGGCTCTTACTGGGACCCCGACGCAAGGGGGGGCTCCAACTGGGACCTTGATGCAAGGGGGGGCCATGATGCAATGGGGGACCATGATGCAAGGAGGGCTCTGATGGGGACCCTGCAACAAGGGGGGGCTCCGACTGGGACCCCGACGCAAGGTGGGGCTCCGACCGGGACCCCGACGCAAGGTGGGGCTCCGACCGGGACCGCGACGCAAGGTGGGGCTCCGACCGGGACCGCGACGCAAGGTGGGGCTCCGACCAAGACCCTGACCCGACTGGGACCCAATTGAGGACATAAAAGCATGAACCCCATGAGTCAGCTTCCATGCAACCTTCTCACAGCCATGTGTCTTTAAGATGTGCGAGCATTCAGTCTGACGGTGATGACATCCTGGCTTTTATCTATAAAAATACAGCGTAAGATATTTATCTTTCCAGGGAGCTCAGAGAGGGCAGCCGCAGTGCAACCCTCTAGAGAGACCAATAAACTAATAATCTGGAAATTACTGCCAGCTTACTGCACAAGCTGAAACCCGACTCACAACATCTGACACAAAAAGAGAGGCCGAAACAAGGTGCAAAACGCAGTAAACAATAAACAGGCGGCTTTCGTTACAGTGGAATGAGGTTACAGGAAGATGAATTGTGATTGGTCGTTGTAAATTACCAATAAAAAATGCCAACAGCAAGTGTTAAAAATGATAAAAATCGTTCATGTGTGGCAGGGGTCTCCAAACTAGGTCCTGAGATGTGCACCCCAACGCAAGGTAGGAGTCTGATGGGTCCCCCCCGTCATACTCCGGTGCACAAAGCAAGGTCCATAAAGACATGGAGGAGCGAGTTTGGGGTGGAGAAGCCAGGCCTTCTCGTCCAACATCAGTGTCTGACCTCACAAATGAGAAACAAACAATCTCTCAAATGAGAAGATAGACAGCAGACAAGTGCTCATCGTTGTAGGACACATGGTCCTTCTACCTGATCCTGTAGACCAGGTGTGGGAACTGCTCCTCCCAAGTCTACACTACACCCTTAGGAATCTAGTCATTGTGCCTGGAAAGCAACAGGAGTTTGCCCTTTAACAACTTCCTGCCCGGCCTATAGCAGAATGACGGCCGGGCGGTGGTTCAGTTATCCTGACTGGACGTCATATGACGTCCAGCAGGATAACAGCCGTGGGGGCGCACATCGGTGGTGCGGTGTGTCAGTCTGACACCGCTACACCGATCTCGGTAAAGAGCCTACATCGGAGGCTCTTTACCATGTGATCACAATGTAAACAGGAAGAGCCGTTGATCGGCTTTTACTCACTTGCGTCTGACAGACGCGAGTAGAGGAGAGCCGATCGGCTGCTCTCCTGACAGGGGGGTCTGTGCTGATTGTTTATCAGTGCAGTGCCCCTTTGGATGCCCGCCCAGGACCACCAGGATGCCAGAATGGACCAAGGATGGTCACCCCACTGGACCACCAGGTATGCCACCTAGACCACCAGGGAAATGCCAATCTGTGCCCAGGCAGCTGCCAATCAATGCCCACCTACAATGCCTGCCAGCACCAGAAGGGATGCCTATCAGTGGCATCCATCAGTGACGCATATCAGTGCCACGTATCAGTGTCAATCAGTGCCATGTATCAGTGTCCATCAGTGACGCATATCAGTGCCACTCATAAGTATCCATCAGTGCAGCCTTTTAGTGCCCAGTGTCGCCTATCAGTGCCCACCAGTGCCACCCATGAGTGTTCATCAGTGCCGCCTATCAATGCCCGTAAGTGCTGCATATCAGTGCCACCCATCAGTGCTGCATATCAGTGCCGCCTTATCAGTGCCATTCATAAGTATCAGTGCAGCCTTTTAGTGCCCATCAGTGCCACCCATGAGTGCCCATCAGTGCTGCATATCAATGCCACCCATCAGTGCCACCTCATCGGTGCCACGTTATCAGTGCCTGTCAGTACCGCCTTAACAGTGCCCATCAGTGAAGAAAACTTATTTACATCATTTTATAAAAAACAGAAAACAAAAGAAAAACTTTTTTTCTTTTAAAATGTTCGGTCTTTTTTTTTTTTGCAAAAGGGGGGGGGGGAATTCTGTTTGGGTACAGTGTAGCATGACCGCGCAATTGTCATTTAACCAGCGACAGTGCAGAAAGCTGAAAATTACTACTACAGTGTCGGCGAAGCAACAAGGCTTGACCTTTAACCTGGGAAATTTTCGGTTACATAGTTGTCCTTCTTCCCTCACTGGTGAGATTTCCCCTAACTTCCTGCCCCGGTGACCAAACAGGAAGCGAGAGGGGAAGCTTCCTCACCATCAAAAAAAAAAAAAAAAACACAAGAAAATTCCCATTCTATATAAATCTAAAAGGCATTTTCACATCATACGCCTGGCTTTTAATAGACGACATCCCTCGCAAACGACATTTCGGGGGCCCGGCCTCCGCAGGCTCGAAGGGTTAACGGCAGAATAGCCTAAAAATAACCGTGGCCCTTTTTACCCAACTGTTCAGCGCCGCGAAAGTGAGAGCGTGCGGTGAGAGATTGTGTAGGTGGCGAACAGTTACTCCCTCCAGCCTGGTGTTTGTGTTCCCCACTTAAACGGATACACACGCTTCGCCGTCGATTGTCTTTAACGAGGCGCTCATTAGCACAATATAAATGGGTAGGCAGCGCCCCCCCCCCCTTCTTTGATCTACTTACAATCCTGAAGCAGAGGTGTGCGCTCATTAGCGAGGAACTGCGAGGAGCCGGCGATGTCACCGGTCACCCGAGTGGCAGGATCGGACTGCTGTTGGTAGGTAGCTTAAAGGGAACCTTACGAAAATAAAAATGATTTCCAGGTGTTTTGAGCAACAGTACGAATGGGCCATCAAGGACCAATGACAGGTTCGCTTTAAGAACCAATACCTTGCTAGATGGACAACAGCATACATGGATCTCCACTGGAAAAAGCTCGCTGTGGTCCACCATCATTTTGAAGCAGGGGTCTCCAAACTTTCCAAACAAAGGGCCAGTTTACTTTCCTTCAAATTGGGGGGGGGGGTGTCGGACTGTTGGGAATAGAAAATGTCCAGGAATTGGCGCCAGTGGAAAGATCAGAGCCCCGTCGTGGGCGCCAGAGGAAAGATCAGAGCCCCGTCGGCGGCGCCAGTGGAAAGATCAGAGCCCCGTCGGCGGCGCCAGTGGAAAGATCAGAGCCCCGTCGGCGGCGCCAGTGGAAAGATCAGAGCCCCGTCGGCGGCGCCAGTGGAAAGATCAGAGCCCCGTCGGCGGCGCCAGTGGAAAGAGCAGAGCCCCGTCGGCAGCGCCAGTGGAAAGAGCAGAGCCCCGTCGGCGGCGCCAGTGGAAAGAGCAGAGCCCCGTCGGCGGCGCCAGTGGAAAGAGCAGAGTCCAGTCGTTGACGTCCGGAAGAGGAATAGTACCCCAATGCTGGTGTCAGTGGAAGGAATAGTGTCCCATCGTTGGTATCCGGAAGAGGAAAAGTGCCTGAAGGGCTGGATAAAGGCAAGCAAAGGCCCTGGGCGGCAGTTTGGAGACCACTAAGTTGGAACATCAAAAACACTACAAAGAAATAATATCTACAAAAAAAGAAACTACAGATGCAAATTATATGACATATTTCTTCAGGGAAGGGAAACGTTTGAACTTTTAAAGTCGTTATTTGAGATTACCCTTACACTCCTCAGAAGTATGCCTGGCACGAACACCAGAGGCTCCTCCAAGAGTTGCAGAGTCGGCCATTTTGCAGCCAATACAACAAAGGAGAGGGATGATAAATACGATTTTGTAAATGTCAAAGGGCTTTGGTTTTAGGCAAAAATACCTGTGAAATAGCTGCCGATCTGTCTGGTGTTTCCTCAAACTCTGAATGCAAAAGTATGAATTTTAGTAAACAACATTGATCAACATTTTTTTTCCTCTTTTGGAAATTGCTCTCGGTATTACCGCCTGCAAAATTTCCTCTCATTTACTGTCCTAATGATGGAGGGTTGCGGAGAAAGAAAAGGGAAATATCACCAATGAGGACAGAGTAAGCCATAAAACACATTGGGTTGTTGCCTCAATATTTGTTCGGGCGATTTAACTTGATTTCCCACAGATGGCATAAAATAACTTAAGGTTCATTTATTTTTTCAGTTTTTTTGGGTTTTTATACTCCGTGGTATAAAAACTGTGGTCCGTGGGCTTTGACTTATCTGGCCCTTACCTGATACGAGGCATTCTTCCTCCCATCGACACCACCAATGGGGCCCTGCTCCTCCCATCGACACCACCAATGGGGCCCTGCTCCTCCCATCGACACCACCAATGGGGCCCTGCTCCTCCCATCGACACCACCAATGGGGCCCTGCTCCTCCCATCGACACCACCAATGGGGCCCTGCTCCTCCCATCCACAGCACCAATGGGGCCCTGCTCCTCCCATCCACAGCACCAATGGGGCACTGCTCCTCCCATCCACAGCACCAATGGGGCACTGCTCCTCCCATCCACAGCACCAATAGGGCACTGCTCCTCCCATCCACAGCACCAATAGGGCACTGCTCCTCCCATTCACAGCACCAATAGGGCACTGCTCCTCCCATTCACAGCACCAATAGGGCACTGCTCCTCCCATTCACAGCACCAATAGGGCACTGCTCCTCCCATTCACAGCACCAATAGGGCACTGCTCCTCCCATTCACAGCACCAATAGGGCACTACTCCTCCCATTTACAGCACCAATAGGGCACTACTCCCACTTGCCACAGTGCGGCCCCCCCTATAGTCTGAAGGACAGTAAACTGGTCCTTTGTTTGTAAAGTTATGGGATCCTTAAGATCCCCTTGCCACACTTTCAAAAAAGAAAATGGCCAAAAGTGGGTTGTAAAAGTATTTCTAACTTTTTCATACCCAATGTCAGAGAAGAGGTCCTCAGTAAAGGGTGACCTCAATTAAAAAAAAGGACCACCTGGCCTCCTACTAACTGCTGCTTGCCAAGGAAGATTGAGAGCTTTAGTCCTGATTCACACTAGTGAACTGGGGTAGGGGCTGGCTAATGAAGAAACCTTGCATTTTCATCTATGGTCAGCTTTAAGGCCCTGGCAGGGGTCATACTATTTTTGGACAGTGCCCAGGGCCGATAACAGATACTCAAAAAATCGGCCAGAAAACAAAAATGCAGCCAAGAGAACATGAAAGAAAACGAAAACCTTTGATAATTGACACACACTTATACACTTTCGAGCAGTCCAAACAGAACGTCAATTATTAGGCTGAAGGGCTGGTAGCCTCAATGAGAGGCCTAACAGTCTGACATGTCTACCCTGGCAGGGAGAGAATACAAATGACTAACAGCACACAGCAATCCCTAAGAGATGAGACTACACGATCGGACTTCCATCTAACTTTTCAGTGGATTTTGGTCCGAAGGGTGTTGGCTGTGAACTTGGTATGCATACACAAGGCCCAACATTTTCAGCCAACATTCACCAAACCATGCAGTTTTTCATCTCTTTACCTCCACCCTTTGGGCAACTTCTGCTATTGTTGTCTGATGTTTAGCATTGATTCCAAGCATGCGTGTTTGTACTTTGGATTTTAGTTGGATGGACTTGCAAACACACGATCGGATAAACCGACGTAACAGATTTATTGCCCAACAGTTGGCGAGCACGAACAGCCAACATTTGTTGTTGTTAATTCAGTCAACAATTGTCTGATGGAGCATACACACGGTCGGATTATCCGACACTGCGTCGGTCAGACAATTATGGCCATAAAGTTGGATCGCGTGTACGAGGCTTAGGAGATAAGGCCATACTTTTACAGAAAATATGGAGCACTGTGGTGATTCAGATGCCTACACAAATGAAGAACCCTCTAAGACAGTGGTTCTCAACCTTCCTAGTGCCGTGACCCCTTGATAAAATTTCCCAAGTTGTGGGGACCCCTCACAGTAAAATTATTTTCGTAGCGTGGGTTGTCAGTACCCAAGGCAAGACAAGTAATTTGCGGCCTCAGGCCTCGTACACACGATAGGTTAACCAGAGGACAACGGTCTGATGGACCGTTTTCATCGGTCCAAATCAATCGTGTGTAGGCCCCTTAGGTTAAAAAAAAAAGCCAACTTGCTTTAAAATTAACCTATGGAATCCTAACCGATGGGAAAAAAACTATTTTTAGTAGGCACGTCCATCGGTTAAAAATCCACGCATGCTCAGAATCAAGTCGACGCATGCTTGGAAGCATTGAACTTCGTTTTTTTTCAGCACGTCGTTGTGTTTTACGTCACTGCGTTCTGACACGATCGTTTTTTTAACTGATGGTGTGTAGGCACGACGGACCATCAGTCAGCTTCATAGGTTAACCTATGACAACCGTCCTTCAGACCGTTCTCATCGGATGGATTGATCGTGTGTACGAGGCCTAATGTGGACACTTATCACTGAGTCCCTTCCACTCGTACAGTATTAAAAACCCTTATGGTACATTTTAGGATGTACCACTCTTTGTTCTCCTTTCTTTCCCTTTTACCTCTCTCTATGCCAATTTTGTGTTTTTTCCCCCCCTTCGCTCTCTCTCTAGCCCTCTTTATTGTTCTCTTATTCCTCCCCCTCTTTTCCTCTCCCTTCCATGTATTTTTTTTTTTACTCCTTCGCTTACTCCTTGGTGGGGGCGTAATGGGATGAGTGGCAGTGCTGGTGGGGGGCGATGGGGTGAGTGGCAGTTCTGGGAGAAGTTCTGATCAGCCAATTTAGGTGCTCTTGATCAAGGCCATCTGCTGATCTGAAAACGGTAGACTTTTAATGGCAACTATAATCACAGGTAGTGTTACTCACTGTGTCAGCAGTGAGACTTATGCCGAAGTCAGGAGATAGGGTCTCCTCCAGCCCCTCACACTTCACGTTCCTCACCAGTCAGCGGACCTCTAGTCTCTGCCCCCCAGCCATGCCACAAACTGAATGGGCGGCTGCCAAGAGGCTGAGTGGGTGGCTGCGAGCTCCAGGAACAGTCCAACTGGGCGGCCACAAAAAGGCTGGAAGAGTGTTGCGGGCTTCAGGAACAGCCCAGGATTCGGTGACTCCTGGCAAATTGTCATTTGACCCCCGAGGGGGTACCGATTCCCAGGTTGAGAACCACTGTTCTAAGGCCATCCAAATAATGGGCCACTCCACTCACTCAGTAGGGTGGTAAAAAGTCATAAAGGTTATAGTTGATGCCCGTGTCCCATTGTTTCCTGTCGTGTGTCTGGGATAGGAAGTGAATGGAAATCTCCCAGGTAGCTAGCCCAGCCTGCAAGTTGCCATATTGGTAGCGCTTGTTGGCCAATGGTAGGCTTTTTTCACTGTGAAGGTGAAGACCTTCGTACATGGCACCACTACCAACCAAATTCATTGAGGTCAGAAGGGCCCTGAAACGCCCTAAAGTGTGGCAAGATTGGCTGACCTAGCCCGATCCCCCGGTATGGGTGCTTGTAACACCCCACACTTCTGCAGTCCTAAAAATCCTTTGCATGTCTATAGCACATCCTTATCTCCGTGTGCAGTTAAAGTTTTTTTCTTCTTCACGTCAAGAACACATGCAGATTCCCGCCCAACACAGAATTAATTTGACGCCCCCATGCAGATGAATCACTATCTTGCTGGGAATAACAGAAAACCTTATTTATAGTTAAGATGCCCAGAGTTTCTGCGTGGAAAGCCACCTTATAATACCTCACTGAGAAAAGAATAAAAAAGGAACTAATTGACCTAGGGAACCCTGGTAAACTCGACGGCGGGCCTTTGGGCTCAAAGTTGCCCAAGTGGACCAAAAGAAAGCAGTTACTGAAAAAGTAAAAGGATCCTGGTTGGAACAGAACATTTTCTAATCAAGCCAAGCTGGCCATACAGGTCAAAATCTGGTTGTACACCAGGCACAGTTGACTCCGTGGTTAGTCTTTTTGGGAATCTATTTGGTTAGATTTGATTGGATTTTTCTCCAGGACCTATAGCAACTTTTTGACCAAGATGATCGGTTACTGATTGATCTGATAATGTATTGCCTTATTGATGCAATTCTTTCAATTAAATCATTGTCTTTTTAGGTGTATGGCCAAACTAAGATCGTAAATGCCGTAACGGTTCTTCTGCTACTGAACGTGGCCATTTTGATTGCACAGAATACTCAGAGTGGGTCTTCACATTGGCAATTTTTGAGTCATACGAGTTCAGTTCATACCATGTGGTGTGCACTGAAAAAACAAAAAAAAAAAAAGTAGGACCTGTTCTACACCAGTGCTTCTCAACTATCGGGCCCTGGCTCCCTGCCTGGCCATGGCTTCCCTCCTCCCAGGCCTTCAGCTAACTGAGGATCCCCTAACCTGCCCAGCATCCATATTGCCACCCAACCTCCAAGAGAGTCCTGCAACCTTTGACAATGCCTCAGGCCCCTTAAGACCCCCCCACTATGCCCCCTATCTTGCTCCAAAGCCTCCAGCCCCCCCCCCTCCCCCATAGTGTCCCCAACACGGCCTATGTCCTCCAGCACCTGCCAGTCTGCCACATTGGCCGAAAACCCCCACATCTTAATGTGAGACCCCATACCTCACAGTCCCCCCCCCGCGCCTTGCGGCTTCTCTTCCCGATTCCCTACTGCGCATGCCCGAGTTGCGTTGCGCGATCCCACTGGTCCCTGCTGTCTTCTGTGACCTGTGCATCTCGCAGAAGACAGCAGGGGGGACGGAGAACTTGCCGGACGTGACGTAGGTCACCACAGAGACCTATGCCCGGAAGTGGGAGCAAATACCTGTATTACAAAGGGGTATCTGCTCCCCCCCCCCCGAAAGGTGCCAAATATGACACCCGGAGGGGGGGAGGATTCCGAAAAGAGGAAGTTCCATTTATGGGTGGAACTCCGCTTTAAAAAGATTCTAAAATTTAGCATGAGGGTCTTCTGCTAAATTTGACGTGTGCACTACAAAAGTTACGGCTATTTTTTTTTTTATAATAGCTGAACTTTTTTATTTTAATTTTGGGTAGAGTGGGTAAGGGTTGGATCCTCTGCCAGATATGTATAATGACATTAGCCCTTACTTCCCGTTATGTAACTGGAAGAGGAAGTCAGAAAAGTCTTTCCCATGAGAAAACGCAAGAGCAATGGACAAGAAACTAAGGGAAATAGATAACTAATAATAGCAAAAATACTTGTCTAATCACACCACCAGATTTTGGTAACCTGTAAAAAAAAAAAAAAAAAAAAAAAAAAAAAAAAAACGGTCCCTGTGTGGTCCCATTTGTTTTGGATGACAACCCATCGCATCTCCAGAATGCAATGTGCATTACGGTGGCTGTGGCGGAAAAAAATATATAACAAGAACAGTTTTTTTCTGTGTTGCAGCCCATTCAAATGGAGGGGCTATGTCCATTCCATCCATGTGCTGCGCACACCGTAGTCAATAACCCTTTGGCTTGGTGCTCAATTTAGCATGCGTATGCTTTAAGCACCCCCTGCTTTAGAGCATGCGTACGTGTCAAGGAGGGTATTTAAACTCATTCCTTTATGGTGGCTAGTGCTAGGATTTCCTGAAAGCTATCTTGTTAGAGTGCTAGCCCAACTTCTACTTTTCTTTTGACTCAGATTGCTTGACTCTGCCCGTGTCTCCTGTTCCTAACTCTGCCTGCTCCTGACTATGTTTGCCTGCCACTTTCGTCAACTCCTGCCTGGAAAACAAACTACCCTTGCCTGCCACATGCCTTGACATCTGCCTGCAAAGAAACTATCCTTGCCTGCCTAAACTCCTGTCTCGAAAGCGACAATCATTGTCTGCAGCCTGCCTGGAAAAAAAGACTACTTGCCTGCCACCTGCTTCGACCACTGCCTGGAAACCAACCATCCTTGCCTGCCTGGAAACAGACTATCCTTGCCCATCTATACCCCTGCCTGGAACATAACTATCCTTGCCCGTAACCCAACTATCCTTGCCTGCCTAAACTCCTGTCTCGAAAGCGACAATCATTGTCTGCAGCCTGCCTGGAAAAAGACTATCCTTGCCTGCCACCTGCTTCGACCTATGCCTAGAAACCAACCATCCTTGCCTGCCTGGAAACAGACTATCCTTGCCTGGAAGCCAACTATCCTTGCCTGCTAACCTACTTTGACCTGTGTCTGTAAACCAACTAGCCTTGCTTACCTCCTGCCTTGAAACCAACTCACCTGCCAGGAGACTAACTACCCTTGCCTGCCACATGCTTGACTCTGCCCATGTCTCCTACTCTGCCTGCTCCCAACTATCTTTGCCTGACACCTTTATCAACTCCTGCCTGAAAACCAATTATCCTTGCCTGCCACATGCTTTGACATCTACCTGCAAAGAGACTATCCTTGCTTGCTCAAACTCATGTCTAAAAAAATAAAAAATAAATTGACTTTCCTTGCCTGCCTAAACTCCTGTCTCAAAAGCGCCGATCATTATCAACAGACCATCCTTGCCTGACACCTGCTTTGACCGCTGATTAGAAACCAACCATTCTTGCCTGCCTGGAAACAGATGAACCTTGCCTGCCATCTACCTCTGCCTGTAAACCAACTAGCCTTGCTTGCCCAAACTCATGCCTAAAAAAAAAAAAAAACACACAACTATCCTTGCCTGCTTAAACTCCTATCTCGAAAGCGACAATCATTGTCTGCAGCCTGCCTGGAAACAGACTATCCTTGCCTGCCACCTGCTTTGACCACTGCATGGAAACAAACCATACTTGCCTGCCTGGAA
The DNA here is from genome assembly GCF_905171775.1 of Rana temporaria. Classification (NCBI taxonomy): domain Eukaryota; kingdom Metazoa; phylum Chordata; class Amphibia; order Anura; family Ranidae; genus Rana; species Rana temporaria. The sequence goes on from NC_053501.1 coordinate 108,702,026, forward strand.
ACAGACTATCCTTGCCTGGAACCCAACTATCCTTCCCTGCTAACCTACTTCGACCTCTGTCTGTAAACCAACTAGCCTTGCTTGCCTCCTGCCTTGAAACCAACTCACCTGCCAGGAGACTAACTACCCTTGCCTGCCACATGCTTGACTCTGCCTATGTCTCCTACTCTGCCTGCTCCTGACTATCTTTGCCTGACACCTTTGTCAACCCCTGCCTGAAAACCAATTATCCTTGCCTGCCACATGCTTTGACATCTACCTGCAAAGAGACTATCCTTGCTTGCTCAAACTCATGCCTAAAAAAAATAAAAAATAAAATTGACTCTCCTTGCCTGCCTAAACTCCTGTCTCAAAAGCGCAGATCATTGTCTGCAGCTTGCCTAGAAACAGACCATCCTTGCCTGACACCTGCTTTGACTGCTGATTAGAAACCAACCATCCTTGCCTACCTGGAAACAGATGATCCTTGCCTGCCATCTACCTCTGCCTGTAAACCAACTAGCCTTGCTTGCCCAAACTCATGCCTAAAAAACAAACAAAAAAAAACACAAAACACACAACTATCCTTGCCTGCCTAAACTCCTATCTCGAAAGCGACAATCATTGTCTGCAGCCTGCCTGGAAACAGACTATCCTTGCCTGCCACCTGCTTCGGCCACTGCCTGGAAACCATCCATACTTGCCTTCCTGGAAACGGACTATCCTTGCCTGGAACCCAACTATCCTTGCCTGCCAACCTACTTTGACCTCTGCCTGTAAACCAACTAGCCTTGCTTGCCTCCTGCCTGGAACCTAACTCACCTGCTGGGAGACCAACTACCCTTGCCTGCCACATGCCTTGATATCTACTTGCAAAGAGACTATGCTTGCTTGCCCAAACTTGTGCCAAAAAAACACCCGACTATCATGGCCTGCCTAAATTCCTGTCTCAAAAGCGACAAACATTGTCTTCATCTTGCCTAGAAACAGACTATCCTTGCCTGCCACCTGCTTCGACTGCCGACTAGAAACCAATCATCCTTGCCTGGAAAACAGACTATCCTTGCCCATCTAAAACCCACTATCCTTGCCTGCCATCTACCTCTGCCTGTAAACCAACTAGCCTTGCTTGCCTCCGGTTTAGAAACCAACTCACCTGCGAAGAGACTAACTATTCTTGCTTGCCACCTGCTTTGACTGCTGCCTGGAAACCAAGCATCCCTGCCTGCCTCGACCCCCACCTAGTAACCAACTATCCTCGCCTGCACTACCACCAGAAGCATATTTACAGTACCCTCCCTATTCATCCAAACCCCTGGTAGAGCAATCCCAAAACAACAACGTGAAGCAAAGTAGCTCTGTGGCTACTTGGGACACTGGTCAGGGCATTTTGGTGAAGAACAAAGAGCCTTTTGGACTGCCTGCCTTGGGTAAGCCTGAGTTACCTTTCGGAGCAAAATCCGTAACAAAAATGCACATGCATTACCACAATGCTTCATGGCATGAATGGGCCCTTAGCAGGGTTAGAAAATCCCCCTAATGAAGTCCCAGACAGTAAAAAAAAAAAAAAAATGTAACTCTTCCATACGCTAGGCAAAACTACAAAGAATTTTTATTGGCTGAAGTTAGGCTTTAATTAAACCCCACGTGTTCATGTTTGACCAAAGCATACCTTCAACGGCCTGAATAAAAACCAAGCATCAGAGACCAGTGTATGGTGAGCAGATCAAAACAGTAGAACAGGCAGAGAGGGCGGAGGCACAGTGTGGAAAAGTGGCATATGCCAGGTAGCACGGCCGGGCACCCAGCAGTGCGGGAGAGAGCTGATGTCACGTAGCAGAGGGGACAAGATGTTTCAGGGCGGCTGACGGAATGCTTCCAGCAGCTGCTCTCAACACGGGTAGCTGGCAGGTACTGCCGCCAAAACTATCGCTCCAAATGCTCACTGTCAATTAACCCCTCACCTGCTGCAAGGCAGCGTCGCCGAAGATTATTACGGTTGTCGCTCCAGCGCTGATCTACATTCTATAAATAATTCAGAGGCTGAGTAAAACAAGCCAGAGAGAGAGATTTAGAAGGTTGCTGCATCCAAAAAAATGATAGTTCACGTTTTGAACAGATGCCACGGAGGTTAAATTACACGACCCCAGGATTTCGGTGGCCAGGTTGCCCGAGTTCTGTGGTAGGTTTTTATCTGAAAATATGGAAAATGCAACAAAAGAAGTGAGACTTCATAGGGTGGGGGGGGGGGGGGGGGGGGGGAGTGCCCAAATCTCTTTGCTGCCACCACTGAGCAATACAAAATACCAGTGAGGTATAAGCAACAAGTTTAAAACCCTGGTATTCAACATGCAGCCTGTCGGCTCTCTGGGTGTGTGGCCCCTCACCTGTTGGGCACCAGGGGTTTAGAAAAACTGAATATTCTGAATTACCTACACTTCCTGCCCAGGTGAACATTATTATTGGGACAGGAAGTGAAGGGTAAACCCTCAGCGGGACAGGAAGGGAGGGTAAACCCTCAGCTGGACATGAAGGGAGGGTAAACCCTCAGCGGGACAGGAAGGGAGGGTAAACCCTCAGCGGGACAGGAAGGGAGGGTAAACCCTCAGCGGGACAGGAAGGGAGGGTAAACCCTCAGCGGGACAGGAAGGAAGGGTAAACCCTCAGCGGGACAGAAAGGAAGGGTAAACCCTCAGCGGGACAGGAAGGAAGGGTAAACCCTCAGCGGGACAGGAAGAAAGGGTAAACCCTCAGCGGGACAGGAAGAAAGGGTAAACCCTCAGCGAAACAGGAATGGAAGCGTAAATCCTCAGCGGGACAGGAAGGGAATGGCAAATCCTCAGCGAGACAGGAAATGAAGGGTAAATCCTCAGTGAGACAGGAAGTGAAGGGTAAATCCTCAGCGGAACAGGAAGGAAGGGTAAATCCTCAGCGGAACAGGAAGGAAGGGTAAATCCTCAGCGGAACAGGAAGGAAGGGTAAATCCTCAGCGGAACAGGAAGGGAGGGGAAATCCTCAGCGGAACAGGAAGGGAGGGGAAATCCTCAGCGGGACAGGAAGGGAAGGGCAAATCCTCAGCGGGACAGGAAGGGAAGGGCAAATCCTCAGCGGGACAGGAAGTGAAGGGTAAATCCTCAGCGCGACAGGAAGTGAAGGGTAAATCATCAGCGGGACAGGAAGGGAAGGGTAAATCCTCAGCGGGACAGGAAGGAAGGGTAAATCCTCAGCGGGACAATAAAGTGAGGGTAAATCCTCAGGTGGATAGGAAGGGAGGGTAAATCTCTTCACCAGGACAGGAAGTAAGAGGAAGTCTTCACTGAGACAGGAAGAATAAACACCAACCTTCTGCAACAGAGAACCCCTCTGTATAATTGTATTCCCTTTTGTAAATATTTCCCTACTTCCTGTGCCGATGAAAGCAATGTGAATAGGACAGGAAATGGTGTAAATACACGAGCAGAAAAAAAAAAAAAAGCATTGTCGGACCTTTCAAAATGGCCACTTATCGAACTGTAAAGTTCATCTCAAAAGTCTCAACAATCCTTATGACCGAAATATGAATCAGGAAAAAAAATAGAAGGAAAAAAAAAAAATTGTGCCTTGGGAAAACTTCCAGCCGGCCGCGCTCGTCACAAGCAGCAGGAGGTCCCTGGGACAGGTGTGTATCCAAGAACTGCTCACACGCCTACCACGAAATTTGCCAATTTAAACAGTAACATTACAGCTCCACCAATTAGCATAATTCGTCACAGGCCTCCGCCCAGCGTTTCCCAACCTCGCGGCGACCTGATGCTAATTTTCTCCCACAAAAAAAAGGGTTTCTGTGTCTGCGCTATAAGAGGAACAGCACCACAGAAAAGGGAAAGCCAGTATTGCTAAAAGCAGCACAGCAGAGTCGGGCTTAGTACTAAAAAGGGAGAAATGAAGGGCCACAATCCATATATTTCCATTACTTTTAAGAAAAAAGTTGCTGCATTTGTGGTGGTCATGCGGTATGGTGGTCATGCAGTATGGTGGCCATGCAGTATGGTGGCCATGCAGTATGGTGGCCATGCGGTACACTTTTTTCATTGGAATGTATCTCTTCAAATGGCAAATGTGAAAAAAATGTTGGATTTTCCTACAGAGGCAAAAGGTTCTGATTGTAGAACTTGGTAGAACTAAAGAAGACTATACAGTCACTCTAAGGGATGACCCAGAATACCTTGGTGGACATGTATCAGGCCATGCTAACCCGAAATTCCTTTGCTGTACATACAAAAGGCTATGAATTTTCCCAGAATCCCTTGCTGGAGATACATCAGATCACAGTGACCAAAAAGTCCCAGCTTACCCAGAATCCCTTGCTTGACCTACATCTAGCCACGTTTACCCAGAATCGCTTGCTTGGACATACATCAGGGCATGTTGACCAAAAATCCCTTTCTGGACGTAGTTCTAACCATGTTTACCCAGAATCCCTCTCCGGGAAGCCATCAGGCCACAGTAACCTAGAATCCCTTGCTGGGCATACATGGGACCACGTTGACCTTGAATTTCTTTTTGGACATACATGGGACCAAGTTGACTCTGAATCCCTTGTTGGACATACATCAGGCCATGTTGACCCAAAATCCCTTGCTGGGCATACATCAGACCAAGTTGACTCTGAATCACTTGTTGGACATACATCAGGCCACGTTTCCCAGAATCCCTTGTTGGACATAAAGTACATCAGGGCATGTTAACCAAAAATCTATTTCTGGACCTAGCTCTAACCATGTTTACCCAGAGTCACTTTTCGGGAATACATCAGGCCACGGTGACCTAGAATCCCTTGCTGGGCATACATGGGACCACGTTGACCTTGAATTTCTTTTTGGACATACATCAGTCCATGTTGACTCAGAATCCCTTGTCAGACATACATCAGGCCTTGTATTTATCCAGAATCCCTTGCTGGACATACCTCAGGCCTTGTATTTACTCAGAATTCCTTGTTGGACATACACCATGCCACGTTGAATGAATGAAAAACGTATATAGCGCGGCGCATGCGAACTGAATCGCCTCTGGGCGCTCATTGTTCCTATCTTTCTAGGCATCAAAAGAGTTTTGATCTGTCTTCTGAAGGTTAGGTGGTTTTCCTCCAACCGAATGCTGGTTGGTAAAGCGTTCCATAGTCTAGGACCTTGTACCGCAAACCTTCTTTCTTCCTTGGACTTGTATCTGGCTTTGGGTATCTGGAGCATATTTTGGCGAGTGGATCGCAAAACTCGAATGGAACGTTGACCCAGAATCCCATGTTGAACATAAGTCAGGCCATGTTGACCCAAAATTATTTGCTGGACATACATCAGGCCATGAATTAACCCATAATCTCTTGGAGGACATACATCAGGCCATGGTGACCTAAAATTCCCTGCTGGACATATATCAGGCAATATTAACCCCAAACCCTTTTTGTTACATACATTAGGTAATATTTACGCAGAATCCCTTGCCGGAATACCTCGGACCATGTTGACCAAAACCCTTTCATGGCCTTATATCTGCCCATGTTGACCCAGATTCCTTTGTTGAACATTAACCAGGCCTTGTATTTACAAAGAATCTCTTGGTGGACATACATCAGGCCCTGTTTACCCAGAATGGCGTGCAGTCCCCATCTCCAAACACAAGCGGCCTCCCTGTACGTACAGCAATGAATCACCAGATCCAAGGCTGATAATGACTAAGTCAGTGCAATAATTAATACAAAGTCTTC